>NW_015634071.1:114128-130577 GCF_001515625.1 Sinocyclocheilus rhinocerous
CCTTTTCCAGAATAGAGCTGCACCATTACAGCTCGGACCTGCTAAAAACATCTGTTTTGATTCTGATTATCATGTTTATCGCGCCGAAATCATGCGTTTTAAACCATATTAGTCGAATCGTTTTGTCTGTGTGCTTCATGTGAGGAGCTCAAAGTCACTGTCTATGTATAGTGCTTCACATCACTCTTTTATGGTCCTATTTCAGCTTTAAAGGGGTCATATGATGCGATTTCAATTTTTCCTTTCTCTTTGGAGTGTTACAAGCTCTTGGTGCATAAAGAAGATCTGTAACCTCAGCTCACGCTAAGCCGCTAGGCCGCCGTGTTTTTCGTGGTGAAAGCGAAACTACTTTGTTTGGTCTTCCAAAAGAGGACACGACTACAAATCAGTGGTTAAGTTGTATTTACAACACTGTTCCAGAACAGTTTAACCCAAATATCCAGATGTGTGCAGCAAGGGGCATAACATTTCCGTCACACGCTTGAGATATTCGGCCAATCACAACGCACTGGATAGCTGGCCAATCACAGCACACCTCGCTTTTTCAGACCGATGAGCTTTGTAAAAATCAATGCATTTCAAAAAGGCTGGGCATAGAGGAGAAACAATAATGTACAGTATGTGGAAAATAATGTGTTTTTTAACTTTAAATATCATAAACACATTTCATTACACCAAATACACAAAATAATGTTATTTTTAACAGCATCATATGACCCCTTTAAACAGCAGCGGCCTATGTAGGCCGTAAACGGCAAGCAACGCACAATTGGAACAAAGCCAGTGACTCACTATCATAAATGTCTATAACTAGCATAAAATCATTATAGTGATTCACCATTGCATGCAGTCACACAGATAAATGTATGGAAGCACACGCACACTCAGCCTCCCACTCAATCACACGATAATAGAAAGAGCAGGTCAGTTCACCGGCTCACTCACACACATGGTTGCAACCACAGCCAGTTGCTCGCTGTTATCACGATTTTTTTAGCCTCCTACACGCACACACAGTCCTGTAGATGAGAGAACAGCAGAGTTGTCTTTAGTCTGGGATTTGCAGCCCATTATCACGACTCATATCTCTTGGTACACACACACACACACCGTAGGCAGCTGAATGTCTGTACCCAGTCTAAGGCTCTGCTCTAATTCTGATTTGAGTAACAAGTGAGGTAATGAGCCAGACATCGCTTGCTGTGGAACTGTCTCTTTAAGCCTTGCTTTGAGACATTAGGGCCGACATCTGCTGCATTTACCGACGATGCATCAGAACCCTCTGTACCGCGACAGACAGCATAGTCTGCGCTAAAGCTTAACATATGGATTTATGTTCTGATTAAATTTTCTGTAAGCTGCTCATTTCTGCGGTAATGGGCATCCGAAGCCTTCTAAATACCCATAAGCCCCGGAATTTACCTGTGTGGATGGTGGGAAAGTATAATGGAAATAACAGAGACATGTGAAGATGAATATAATGTTTCGTGCTGCTCTCTCAGTGCCCTTAAATAAGTGATGAAGATTCTGGAACAGGTCTCTCATGTCCTTACAAGATTGTAGCATGTGTAATTTCACGCTCGTAAACTATGGACTGAATTGACACTTCCCGTTTGTTGCTGCCGTGTGTTTTGAGTTTGAGTTAATTCTTTGTCGTCTAACTTTTTATCTTAAAATCAATTTTATACACCATCATTTTCGTTTCTATAACGTGTGAATATATCCCCCATCGTATTCTACAACAAAAACAATCAGAGCGCCTTGTTATCACTAGTTTTATTTTGATTTCCCGAGTCCGCTATTAGCAAATAGCCCGCTAGCATCGCCAGCGTGGTTGCCGCTAATCTCGCTTACATTACTAATACTCTATTCACACACATTACCATTGTTTTACTCACTGTTACTACTGGGTACAGTGCATTCCGAAGCCATCTGTGGCTGTGCCATATTTCAACAAAGCTGGATCGTCTGACAACAGAAGTGAGAACAGTACATTCTCAATCATGCATCTCTGTGTTCAGCTGTGGCTCTGAGATTTGTTAAGGGATAATAAAGAATCAAAAGAGCCTTATCTTTCGATTCCTTTGTGGGGTTTTTGAAATCCTTTTTTTTTTCTCACAGTATGAGCAGAGACTCTAAGTATTTAAGCTCAAAGGGCCGTATATCACAAATGTCAAGCTAAGAATGTTGATCTGGAAGCAGTTTTTGCCCCTTACACACTTACATTCCCCATACACCCCATAAACTGATCTGGCAATAGAGTTCTTTTAACATTATCCAAACAATAGAGTATATTCATTAGGAGAACACAGCTGTGCTATGTGTATTTGTTTTTAAGTATTTTATTGTAAGAGAGCATCTTCTGAGATTTTAATCTTGTTTGTGTTGTGTGTGTGTGTGTGTGTGTGTGTGTGTGTGTGTGTGGATTTTCTTCTATTTTCATATTTTTATGGTATCTTGTTATGGTATTGACATATGGTGGCATATCATTTTCCTTCACTTTCTTGCTATTGAGATTCAAAGATCATCTTTTATGTTTTTTAATTGGTCAAGAGGCATATTTTTTCCTCTTGTATATATCCACACATACATTTATAATGTATTAGAAAATACTCAATATTTGTATGTTGGTAGGTATGATTTGTAATGGTTTTTTAAAAAGAAAAGTATTTTTAAAAGAAGTCTTGTGCTCACCAAGACTGTACTTATTTGATCAAATATACCGTAAAAATACAATATGAAAAATTACAATTTAAAAGAACTTTTGTATTTTAATATATATATATATAAAAAAAAAAACGAATTTAGCAAAAAATTAATGATGGCAAAGTTGAATATTCAGCAGCCATTTCTCCTGTCTTCTGTCAAACGATCCTTCAGAAGCCATTCTAATATGCTGATTTGGTGCTCAAGAAACGTCAGATTATTATCAGTGTTGAAAACATTTTATATATGTACATACATACATCATACATACAGTGGGTATAGAAAAGAATCAACCCCCTTTAAAATAATCACATTTTGTTGCTTTGAAGCCTGAAATGAAGACGGACAGTTTTTGTTTTATCCAGCTGTATTTTCTCAGTGCAACTTATAACATCTAAGTGAAATATATAACACCAACATGTCAGAAAAAAAACAAACAAAAAAACAAAAAACAGAATGACTGAGTTGGAAAAATTTTCATGATGTTATAAGAACATGTTTGCTACTCTGTATCCTTGCTGAAACTGCAGTAATGCATTTCCCGTGAACATTTTATAGAAAACTGAATTAATTAAATGCAGTTTGAATCAAATTTGCAGTTATTCATTTATGCATGAACAACTTGTTGTCAGGCAAAATACAGAATGCTGAGTGCAGAATCAGCTCAGCAGTCAGGATGCGTTATGCTTTGAAGAACAGCATTGAAGGACATATTGAATGATAATTCCATTTGAGACCATAGAAGTTTGAAGCACATATCAATTTAATTAGAAGATAAATGAATTTCTCTCAAATAAACTAGTTTCTCAGAGATTTCCCATTGCCGTAGAGGGCTATTAACTGAAATACATTAATGCAAGATCACAAAATCAGATTAAACAGCTGTCCTACACCAGCATGCACCAGAAGCTGTCCAAATGCACAATAAATAAATAAATAAAAAATGAATTAAAATAAATGAATTAAAAAATGTAAAAAAAAAAAAATTAAAGCGTGTGCACAAACACTGGGGCCTTTTTCTGAGTTTCAGCTACTGATAGAACAGGAAACTAGTTCATTGTTTATAGATTTGCATGCGTTCTGATTTCTCACACAAAGATGGTGTGAATGAAATTCATGACTTCACCACAAGAACCCAATAATCTGCAGCTGGGAATCTTCTTAAGGCCTAAATTTATTCATACCCATGTCTTTTACCAGCACAAACACAAACGATAGCACTCACACACTCTCTCTCACGCTCTCGTTCTGTTGCACACAAACACAAGCCTGGATTAGGCACTTAAATTGGCACACGCAAACACAATGACAATTACACTCCCAGTGATATCACATTGATACATCAGCTATTGCCTCAGGTTCAATAAACCCCTTTGTGCCAGGAATTTAATCAGCCTTGGTGTGTACTCTCCTGTTGCTATAGCGACCTTGTCTGTGTGAGATCCACAAAAGCCTATAATACTCTGCAGACCGTATATATGCCCTACAGAAGTCTGTCTCTCATTTAGTCTCACACACTCCACACACACACACAGAGTAACTCAACTCCCCTGCTCTGTGTCTGGGCCGCTCTCCTGCCATTTAACTTTTATTGAGAGAAAAGGAAAGACTTTTTATATTTAGAAAATCAACATGTGAAATGTTTCCACACAAACAATATTGTCCTATAAAAAAACTCAATGTAATAATTATTGTGCCATTGCTGCTTTCTGTGTCTATCTCACTCTGTCTCTTTTCCAGCGTGAAGGCCCTTGACCTGCAGCTGTGCGTGGTCACGCGTGAGATGAAGAGCGTGAGGGCAGAGAAAAAGAGCTGGAAAACGAGCGCACTTGCCGCCTGCACCTCAGGTAAGGAAATGAGGGAACAATGGCGTAAGAGAGACAAAAGAACAAGCGCAGCAGAATGGGCAGATCTCATTTAGTCGTGAGTGCGTGTGTGGAGTGCCGGCAGTAGCCACCTCAGCCACAGCACGACAGGAAGAGCTCTGCAGATGGGAAACAACTGTGTGCGTGTGAGTACACTTGTGGGTGTTTGCAGGCACAAGTGTGAGAAATAAAAATACAAAGTGAAAAAGGAAGGAGAACTAAAAGGAGAACAAGCGTGCATTGATTTGAACAGAATAGATTTCTGTGTAGCTGTATACTAGGATTATGTATATGAAAAAAAAAAGACAAAATTGATCTCAAAATCCTTTGACATTTATTCAGGAAAGATTGTTGTTATGTCTGACCACTGAATTTCTTATTTCAGTCAGATTACTTGACTATAGCATTAGTATAAATCATACACTTGCCTAATTGCAAATCAAACTGATTGACTGACATTTCTCTTCCAAGTCCATCTTTCAGAAGCATAATATAGTTGTTTTATTGGTATAGCAAAATAGGGTTTGTATTATCAAAAGCATTAAAAAAATAGAAATAATAAAAAAAGACAATTACCAAAAGCATTAATAAAGAATATTATTTGAATAAACTTTGATAAACATTTAAAACGATTAAACATAACAATAGTGTGAATGGGTATATACTTATTATATACTACTGCTGCTGCTGCTGCTACTACTACTACTACTACTACTAACAATAAAAATTGATTAAATAAATAAATAAACAAACAGACCTTAACAAAGTGAATAAGTGTTGTATCATCCTGAAGAAATTTATTTTATATATTAATTTTCAGCATAATGGATTTTCTATTAATATTCCTCACGTTATTCACTTTAAGGCTTTGAGGCTTGGTCCTCCTGCTGATATCTGTTGTTTGAGATATAAACAGTTAATAATCAGATGCTGTGAAGTGAAGCTGTCATGAATGACAGAAAGGATCCCTCGATCTCGGTTGACTGGCAGGCAATAATTCAGTCATGAGCTTTCTGACAGGCTTTTCCATCTTCTCCAAACGTCTGTATGAGTGGCATACACAAAGGGCTTGATGGCGTCATACTGTGAAGTGCTTCCAGGGAAGGTGTGTGCCGGGGGATTGTATTTAAGTAAAGGAATGTGTGGCAAACATTTATTTGTGGTTAGTGTGCATCAGGTGACATAAAAACCTGGAGTGAGTTGAAAATCCATTTCTAATGTGCTTTATATTCTTTTTCATCTTCCCTCATGTTTGTTTTCTTTCTCTTTGTCCCATTTAATTGAATATTTCAGCTGATGGCTGACACCTGTGCATGTTTTGGAATCTCTCAGTCATAATTTTCAGAACAAAGGTACAATGTTAAAAAAAAAAAAGTAAAATAAAATGTAAACAATATATTTTTTCTCTTTCATGAATATATGCTGCCTGGGCATTACACACAAGCACATAAATACACGCGATGTCACACCCTCATGACCACAATGTCTTACCAGGCGATTCATTCAGTTTTCAACGATAATGATTATATCATATTTCACCACCTGTAGAACAAGGAGCTTATTTCCCTGCATGGGTTCCCGTATATGTCATGACCTATTATATAGGAATGTGTGGTGTTGTAGTCTATAGTGGGTGTCATTATTACATCTGACTTTCTCGGGATGCCTTTCACATTTCTTAAGAAATAATCATAGTGCTCTCGGTGCGGTCTAACCTTGCACCCCATCAAAATTTATCGCTTGAAAAACAAAATGTTATATTCTGTGTTCCCGTGCTGGTAAGGATAGTAATGTTTTATGATGATTAAAATGTTTCTCTCACTCTCTGTGTTTCTTGGCTGTTCAGGGCTCTGTGGAGTGCAGCTTTAAAACTAGCGATGTGTTGCACTCTTGCCAAACATTGGAACACAATACTCAACTTTCAGATAATTCAGTTTTGACCCCATTTGTGAAATTTGTGGCATTTTATCAGCCAATGATTACTGAAAAAAAAAATGCATATGATATGTGCAGTCTGTATTCTCAAATACAGGTTTATCATTTCACAAATGATTTGTCTTTTTTTTTGAGCAATAAGAAATGGGTTTAAACTGTCAAACCCCCCTTTTACTCATTTGACCTCAGTTCACCAAGAGCATTTGTGTTAAACTATATTTGACAGCTCCTTTTTCTTTTTCTGCAAAGCAATTGTCAGGCTCAAATAAATTTTTTTACAGTTTACTGTGAGCACTTCATAATTTCCTGCTACCTAGCAACCTCGTAAAATCTTCCTTCTGAGATATTATCTAATATTTTTCACATATATGTCAAAGCAGAGTATGATCCTTTGCATTGAACAGTGTGTTGAAGCCGTGCCACTAGTCATGTGAAAAGACCTTATGTAATAACTTTATTCAGCACCTTTTGTACTACAGACATGAATGATACTTCAATCATGTGACTTATCGAGAAGAGGTTTGCTATTACTTTAATCAGACAAAAAAAAAAAAAAAAAGAAAATTCTGCCTGTCCATACAATGAAAGTCAGTGCTGTTTTGTGTGGACAAAAACAGTTGAAACATTTTTTAAAATATCTTCTTATGTTTCACAGACAAAAGAAAGTCATTCAGGTTTGGTACGACATGAGTAAATGATGACAGTTTTCATTTTTGGGTGAACATTCCATTTAAGATTTTCGCCTAATATGGGTGAAACTTTCATTGACAAAATGAACCAAACCATATATCAGATTTGGGGGTGAAATGATTTAGCAGTCACCCAGAACACCCTAGCAACTGCTTAAAAACATGCTAAATACAGTCCATAGCTATGGCCTTGCAACCAGCCACAACACAACACCCTATTAAGGATGTTGCAATATACTGACAATAAAAGTGATATTTAAAAAATTAACTATTTATATCATGTTAATGTTACACGTACACTAATATAAGTTATACAGCACAAGTAACTGGCTGACACTCCAAAATACTAGGTGGCAGTATTGCACCTTAATGCTGGTTGCCACCAATTATAAAAATGAAAATACACCTCAATGTGCATACTATCCATCCTAAATAGTATGTGAGATTAGAATAAGTGTGTCCCACAGCATAGTATGCTAAAAAGAGTGTGCCAAGAGTCCCCAGATGGTGTACTATTTCCAGTTGATTTTCTAAGTGTGGATCCTTGCACACTCTAACGGTTAATATTGGATAAGTATTTGGTTCAGAACTATAAACACAAATTCAAACATGGCGAATGTACTCGACCAACGGTTAAGTAGAGAGGTTCAGTTAAAAGGTTACCAAAAATGAGTTACTAATAATCAACATTTAACCTGGTAAAAAAAAAAAAATTCTTTAATGTTATTCATGTTATATTTAATCTGCAACAATGTGAACTTTTGTAAACATCCTTTGGGTCAGTAACGTTTAAATGTATCATTGTGAAAAAAATATGAGTAGAGTTCGCCGCATAAAGACCAGATCAACGGTTACTTTTTTTTCTTCTCTCCGTTACGGTAGAAAGTTAAATTAAATGAAATATAGAGGATGTTAATTGTGACAAGATGATTGACAGGCCAGTTTACAGTGACAGGATCCGTGTAACTATGCAACAGAGCGTCGGTTAAAGATGCATCTGTATGACGTGATAGTATGTCCCAAAGCTTGCCTACTCTTCTACTAGAAAAGAGTATGTACATTAAGGATGTAGTATAAGTAGGCAAATTGGGACGCAGCATCAGTATGTAGCTATTACTGCCTCACAAACTCATGTGAGAGGAGATGACAGGCAAAAGTGAGACAGTCAATCCTCAGTTAGCTCATTAGTGTGAGAGTTCCGTAAAAAAGATGGGGTGTTAGACCCGAATCAACAGTTCTTTTTATAAGTTCTCTTTAGAAGTTATGATTACGAACTTTCTCTCTTCACACATATTTTGAGTGTGATACATTGGCCTAACAGGAAATGCAAACAAAGCAAAGTTTTCTATAGATATTGTGATAATAATGTTATTGTGAATTCTTTCGGCCATAATAATTATGTACTGAAAATCTGATATTGTGACAGTCGTACACCCAGGTGAAAAAGAAATATATTTAAATTGTGCTTTTTCAGACATACTTACTATATTTAAATTATACTATACTAAGTGCATATTAAATGTATTATTTTGAAACAACTTTAAGTATATTAAGTGTATTTCAAGATATGTTTAAGTTTGATTTTAATCTATTTGTAATATATTTAATATATTGAAATTGTGTTAAAATGGAACCACTTTAAGTATATTTAGTGCAATTTAAGTGTAATTCTTAAAATACATTTAAAATGTCCTTTTAATACTTCATGAACTACAGTTAGAGTATATTTGAAGCATCGTTTTAATGTACTTCAAGTACATTTCAATTGTATTTCAGCTCATTGGAAATGCATTAGCATTACACTACTAGTATATTATAAAGCTGCTTTTTTCAGTATATACACACACGTACACACTTTGATATCTAGAAAACTTTAATGTATTATATATTGTTGCATACATTACAAAGATTCATAAAGTACACTAAAAAAGGACAGCAGCATATATACTTCGGTGAAAAACAAAACAAAACATACTATTAAATGTATTAAAAATGCACTTGAAATACAAGTATGTTTATAGTATATTTGTATTACTACAAACATACTCAAGTACATTTTAATACATTATAAAAAAACAAATAAAAAAAGACTGAAATGCTATGGCAGAGCTATCTTTTCCATTTGTAGAACATTTCAGTTATACCGGCCTTACTAAAAAGTACAGAATTTTACATCAATGAATAAATAAAAATTACAATGCAATTTTCTGAAGAAAAAAAATACATAAAAAAGACTGAAAAACAAAGTGCATAAGTGAATAGCTGTGTGTGTGCAAAGACTGAAGATGATAAAGTTCAAGCAACAGAATAGGGAGGGATGGAGGGGGTTTTGGAGGTGGACAAGGAGATGGCGTAAGAATGGTGAGAGGCAAAAGTGCGGGGATGATGGCAGGATGTTGCGAAGGGATGGTGATGGGAGGATAACGATGATGCCCTGGCAGCTTAGATGGTGTTTGGCACATGGCACAGACCCAGAGCATCCCAGTGCTGACAACACACGGCGGAATCGAGGGAGCGAGGAGCCAAGATGTAGATGGTGTGGCTGCCAACATCTGGGGGCCGACCGATGGAGACAGAGCTGGTGGATCCGAAGGCGCAGATGGAGGGCTGATGGAGCTGAGCGTCGTAGCAGGTTCCGGAGACCTGGGCACAGCCTAGTCGTCCTGACTCCTGGCATACAATATTTTGCACCAGAGCCTTGCAGCTTTAGAAAAAAACAAAACAGAAACAAAATGAAATAACAGATTATTACATGAATGACTGAAAGCAAGCACAAATTAGCCAGCTGGAATGGACACATTGCTAACGTTTTTCTTCCAAGATTGACCAAATCACCCTCCATTAGGCCTGATTCAAAAATCTCTATAACAGAGGTGATACAACATGAAAATATACTTACTATTCCTTTGCTTGTCTCTGCACTCAGATTTCAGTTTGTCTTCTATAGCAGCTGATCTGAAAAACAACAAATGTTAATATTTCACACACACAAAAAAGCAAATGATGATTGATGATTTGTTTTCTTTTTAAGAATGACAGTACGCTGAGAACAATGTACCTCAAAAACCTTCCCAGCCTCAGCAGTTTCAGATGTACTGTATGCTCTCATATAAGCAACCCTTCTTACAATTTAATCTTTGTTCTTATCTGTAATGAGAAATATATATTAGAAAATAAAGGCGATAAGGTTGTCAAGCTTGAACAAATATAAACACCAATCAACGAACACTACCACAGTTGGCTAATCAGCTCAAGACAAAGTAATTGTATGTTCATAATCATGGTTTTTCAAAGATCATTAACCTCATTACAATGAAGCCAAATTGTTCAGGAAATCAGAAATAAATAAATACACAACTTCATTTTGCAAATAAAAGAATGTTAATGTTGTACATGTTATAATGACTAATTTTATTTTATTTATTTTTTTCTGCCAATGCATGTGTCAAAAACACGACTGGCACAGACAAATAACGTTAATTAAATCTTACCTGAAGTCACAGTGAGGTTCCAAAAGCCAGACGCCATACACGCTTGCAGAAGCTGGTAAAAATAAGAACATACCGCTATATTTTCTAATTAATTTCATAGTTCCCCCAAAACAATTTGAATTCTGTCATCACTCACCCTTAAGATGCTCCAAACCATCTAAGACTTTCGTTCATCTTCAAAAGAAAAGCTGAGATATTTTAATAAAAATCTGAGAGATTTATGTCCCTCCGATGAAAGAAGATTCACCAAAGATGTTCACGTTTCAAAAAGTTGAAATCGCAAAAAAACATCGCCAAAGTAATCCATATGAATTGCGTGGTTTCCTCCAAGTGCCCTAAAGAGACACGATCGGCGACCGCTCTATATAATACTGTTTAAATTTAGACTTATATTCACATTCAAGAGACATTTGATCATGAGACATTCAGCTTTATTCTGCAGTACAGGGGTCTGGTCTGATTTAGGGAAAGAAGGAAAAGAGAAATTGTTTAGAGCTAAGACAAAGTAATTACTAGAAGAAATATTGAGGTACTTTAGTAAACTACTTTTAGTAACTACTAATACCACATTGGGGAAACTACTAGTCATATGTAAAACCTTAGCTAAAGGGATAGTTCACCCAAAAATGAAAATTCCAAACCTGGAACAACTTAAGGTTGAGTAATGATTACAGAGTTTTCATTTTTGGCTGAACTATCCTTTAAGTAAAAGTATTATCTTGCATACTCTAATGTGCCCTAAAGAGACACGATCGGCGACCGCTCTATATAATACTGTTTAAATTTAGACTTATATTCACATTCAATAGACATTTGCACGCACATCATATTTTATATACGAAGCTCTCTGGGGTGAGCTCATTATCATACGAACCAATCAGAGCCGTTCAATGGCTCTGGAACCAATCAGGTTTAGTCAGTGGGTTGTTTGAATTTAAACAAGTAAACGCAAGTTTTTTTTTTTTTCATATATGATGTTTAAATCCTTGTGGGAATTTCAGAAATATATATTAGAAAATAAAGGCGTCAAGCTTGAACAAATTTATAAACACCTAGCTTATTACAATTAATGTATCATGTAATGAACAACAGCCTAATCAACCAAAGTAGCATAACCTTTTAAGTAAAACTGAATAACATATTAAACAACATATTTTAAATATTGCAATGCTTAATAATAGTTGGCAAACGTTTGTACATTGTAAATGTTAAAAATGTTTTTCAAAATATTGTACTTTTCCAAATATTAAAATTATAAATACATAAATATTTAAAATATAACCATGTGTAGGCCTACTGCAATATAAAGTACATTAAAAACCCACTAAAAGTGTAATCATTTTGTTATGTTCTTACACAAAGTAGACATAAAATATACTTTAAGTAAGGGTAACATAAGTATGTTTTCTGTAAATACACTAAAAAGTCACTAAAAGTATGCTTGTGTTTAGTATATTCCTTAAAAGTGTAACTAAAAATATATTTATTGCCAAAGTATTTCTAGTATACTTTTTATAAATACATTAAAAGTATGCTTCTGTTTAGCATATTTCTTCGAAGTATAACTAAGCATATATTTAATACAAAAGTACTTCTAGTATACTTTTTAGAAATATATTAAAATGCAATTCAATATATTTTTATTGCACTTCAAATAAGCATGTTGGGAATACAAATGTATTATAAACATACTACTTGAATTTCAAGTATATTTTTTAATACATTTAATACTACGTCTTTTTCACCTGGGCACCCTAGCATTGTGGAGTCGCCTTTAGCATTGAAAATCATTACTCATATTTTCATCAGAATAGAAATAGAAAAATGTTGTTGTGAAGAAGTCTTTCCCTGAAGATCGGTAAAATGAGCACTGAAGTATGCTCCCTTTATTCTCTACTTCACAAATATATGAAGTAGATTTCACATCTTTGAACTGCCTCAGTCATCAGAGCAAAGAAAAAATGAAATAGTATGATTCTTAGATGTCTTCCCTCCTTAACCCCCAAGCCGTAATGTTAGCGTCTCTTTAAAGGCCCCTTTTCATGTCTTGTGTGTGTGCATATTTATTTTTTGGAGTGAAGTGTGCGTGCTTCACATATGGGGCATGTGCGTGTGTAGTGCGAGTTCACTGTAGCGTGAGGTCTAGCAGTCTGTTCGGTCAAAAGGTTTATAGCCTGATTATAGACTACGCCCCGGCGGTTCACAAAAAGAGACGGGGAAGGACAGCGAATGAGACAGGAAGCATAAACTGTTTGATCCATGAACACCCCTAGGCGAGCTGAAGAGCACCAGAATGCTGATAATGTTAATGATGATGATGATATGGGAGGTGATTCATAAAGACAGTTGTGATGGAAGTCATAGATTTGAAACTGGACAGGCTAAGAATGCTGAGAAGCGGGCGAAAGCAGGTTAGCAGCTGGCCAGACGCACACATCAAAAACAGACCATGTGCTGTCCAGACACACTCCAGAATCACTTCAAACACCGAGAGCGAAATGAGAAAGAAAGAAAGAAAGGGCAGGAGTGGAGAAAAATAAAGAAAAAAGCATTCACTCCCCCCACCTTCAATACCACGACTGAGGTGCCCTTGAGCAAGGCACCGAACCCCCAACTGCTCCCCGGGCTGCCCACTGCTCCGGGTGTGTGTTCACGGTGTGTGTGTGTTCACTGCTGTGTGTGTGCACTTTGGATGGGATAACTGCAGAGCACTAATTCCGAGTATGGGTCACCATACTTGGCCACATGTCACGTCACACTCTTTTCATTTGCTCTTTACTTCTTACATTTTCTCATACCATCTTTTTTCTTACATTTAATCTTTTCTCCTCTTATTTCATCTTGTCTCCTCTTTTCTCTTCTTTTCTTGTTTCATCTCCAGTCTTCTTGTCTCGTTTCGTTTCCTATTTGTTTCTCATCTCATCTAATTCCGTCCCTTCCTGTCTTGTCTTTCTAATTTTGCCTTTATACTGTAATTCCCTTTTCATCTTTTAGTCTCCTCTCCTCTGATAATAGACTTTTTTTTGCCCAGTGTTGTTCCCTTGTTATGAAAAATTTATTCCCATGGTTCTCCCCCACTGTCGCTCTCTCTCTTCTTTTACTGTCTGTCTGTCTCCATGTCTCACCCTAACACTGCCATGTTTACCCGTTACCATGACTCCTATACAAGTGGATGAGTGTGTGCTTGTGTATGTTTGTTTACGTGGTGACAGGCTGGGATGGGGGAATGGATACACATATGGCTGGTGTGTGGTCGCTGAAGAGATTTCATGCATGTGTGTTTGTGTGTGTGTGCACTTGGCGTCCTGTTTATCCACATAGAGACTTCTGGCAGCTCTTATCTGCTGCTGTCTCATGATGATGATGTAATGCTGGTGGGAATGAAAGAGGCACGATGTAGGGCAGCAGTACAGCCGGACTGACACAAAACTTCAAATGTACAGTGCAAACCTCATTAAATCAACCGGCTAACCACTGACGGTGCTGACACTCAGCCAGAAACTATGAGAGGCCAAACCCAAAGAGACACTGACTGTCCCATAGAAAATTGATGGAGGTCTAAATGAAGGTCCAGCAGGAGCATGTTCATCTAATCCTGTCCATCACAACACTAGCTTATATATAAACAGCTGCTTACCAAATGTGTTTACCTTAAACCTACTCAAGGATTATATGAAAATGTGAACTCATAACAAATGAAACACAGCTTAAAATGAACAGGAGTACAAATATCCCACCCACACATAAAGTGTAAAGTTTATTTGTCTAGGCTTATGCCTGTGTTCTTGAATATTTCGAGATTTGTGTTCAGGGACTCGGCATTTTAATGGATCAAAACCAAGATATCCAAAAAGTCAGTGATTCAGTGTTGAATAAACAGTGATTTCATTTAAAAAAAAAATCAGTATCAGTTGTTCTTATTAGTTCCTGTATTAAAGACAAATCTTTTTATTGTTTCACTTGCCTCTCCTGGATAACCTTGAGATAGAATATTGAATGAATTTCGATATGAACTCAAACATCTCATTTCAGCTATTCTTGTCTCTTCACTTTTCTTCTCAACTTTTTTCTTTTCATCTCTTTTCTTTTTGTCTCGTCTCGTCTCAATATTCTCTTCAAACAGAACTCAATCATTTAATGTCTTTCTCTAAACTTTCTCTTTGTCTTGCCTCATCTAGTCTCTTCTCATCAAAATGAACTAACATGTTATGTAATCTCTTCACTACATTTTTGTCTCATCTCGTCTTGTCTCTTCTATTTAAAATAAACAAACATTTCATGTAGTCTCTTTTCTTTTCTACTCATCTTTTCTCTCTCCTTCTCATCTTGTCTCACCTCTATTTCTCTCATTTTCCTGAGAAAGTGCTGTTCCCTTGCAATAAAGCAGTGAAAAGAAATGTAGTATTCTTCAATACTAAATCAGAATCTTTTGAATAATTTGCTTTGAGTCTGTGTGCGCATCAGATCAAGGTTTGTGCAGCAGCAGTGGCTTCTCAGGGAGGCTTTGGCCCTGTTGCAGTCGTCTTGTGGGGAGATGACGACTGTTATGAACCAGTTAACTCACTTCCTGGAGACCTGGGAAAACAGCAAAGCATTGATAGAGCAGAGTTGCATCAGTGCTGATGCAGGTAATTGCACACACACACACACACACACACACTGCTTCTGTCCTGTGAACTATCCTGTTTCAGAAAACATTTGCTCCTATCAGTACAACTTGTTTGTACATGTTTGTACATCTTTTACAACTTATAGTACATATGTTTGTATGTGCGTATGTATTACACACATGCTCAGGCAGAATCTAAGCCTCATGTACAGAGCACACTCCTACATGGCGAGGATGACAATAAAAATATATCTTGTCATGCTCTAAAATTAAAATAGGAGCACACTCTCCCTTGGCCTCTGTGGGTGCATGTCGGTGACTATGAGATGTAGGGCACAATGTACCCGCTGTGCTGAGATAATTGAAGTATAATGATAATAGAGGATGTGAGGCATTTACTGTAAGTGCTGGAAGAGAGGAGAGTGTCAGTGGATTGTGGGGCTGAAATTCCTTAAATTCATGAGCATTCTAAAACCCTTTATAGGAGAAAAAAAAGCATGAATGTCACACCCTAACTTTTTTTTAAAGATGTTTATACTTTCATTCATAAAAGGATGCATTTTTTAAAATAAATTAATGTTTTTATTCAGCACTTTTGAGAAAAAAATGACTAAATATATTAATATATATAAGGCAGCACAACTGTTTTCTACAAAGATAATACAGTTTTTTACAATTGCTAACATCCTTTTGTCCAATCTGTAGTCACATTTTCAAAACTCTAAACACAATTAGCACATCATCGTCTGTTGTGACCATGCCATTAACACAATTTGTGTTTTTTTCACACAATATGCACCATGTTTCTAAAATGCGTACATTTTCTTTTCATACAAGCTTACCCAAAACCAAAATCATGGTTCTTTTTAGTCTTATTTACAAATGCTTAAACACAGCTTGTCAGAAATGAAGACCCAATGTTCCAAACCTTAAAGGGGTCATAGGATGCTACATGCACTTTTACAAGTTGTTTGAACTTAAATGTGTGTTGGCAGTGTGTGTACACAACCACCCTATAATGATAAAAATACACCCAGTGTTATTTTTTTTAATCTCGTTAAATGTTTTCCCCTTTCTTAAATCGAGCCGATCTCAGATGCCTGGCTGTGTGACCTCACACAGACAGGCCCCTCCCACAATAGTTTGATTGACAG
>NW_015634071.1:132425-142245 GCF_001515625.1 Sinocyclocheilus rhinocerous
AGATAGATAGATAGATAGATAGATAGATAGATGTAAGTATTTGATGTACAGGTCAAAGGTCAAAATCCAGTTTGATAGAAAGATAGATAGAGATAGGCAAGGCAAGGCAAGGCAAGTTTATTTGTATAGCACATTTCATACACAATGGTAATTCAAAGTGCTTTACATAAAAGAAAAGAAAAAAAATAATCACAACAATAAAACAAGGAATTTAAAACTTTGAAAATTATTTAAAAAATTGATTTAAGAGGTTTAAAATGAATTTAAGAAAACGATTATACATAGAATATAGTGCAATCAGTTCGGACATCGCACAGTGCTCATTCAATGAATGCACAGCTAAACAGATGAGTTTTGAGTCTGCATTTAAATGTGACTAATGTTTTAGCACATCTGATCTCTTCTGGAAGCTGATTCCAACTGCGGGCGGCATAATAACTAAAAGCAGACTCCCCTTGTTTTGTGTGAACCCTTGGTATTTCTAACTGACTTGATCCTAATGATCTGAGTGGTCTGTTAGGTTTATATTCAGTGAACATATCTGCTATGTATTTAGGTCCTAGGCCATTGAGTGATTTATAAACGAGTAAAAGTACTTTAAAATCAATCCTAAATATAACTGGAAGCCAGTGTAAGGACCTGAGGACTGGTGTAATATGCTCAGATTTTCTGGTTCTAGTCAGAATTCTGGCAGCAGCGTTCTGGATGAGCTGCAGC
Source organism: Sinocyclocheilus rhinocerous (assembly GCF_001515625.1). NCBI lineage: Eukaryota > Metazoa > Chordata > Actinopteri > Cypriniformes > Cyprinidae > Sinocyclocheilus > Sinocyclocheilus rhinocerous. Next base: position 133,143 of record NW_015634071.1, read on the forward strand.
TGTCTAATGGTCTTCTTGGGAAGGCCGGTGAGGAGACCATTACAATAGTCCACCCTGCTAGTGATAAAGGCATGAACAAGTTTCTCCAAGTCTTGACTGGAAACAAAACATCTAATTCTTGCAATGTTTTTGAGATGATAGTATGCTGATTTAGTTACTGCTTTGACATGACTACTGAAACTAAGGTCTGTCTCCAGAATCACACCAAGATTCCTGACTTTATTTTTAGTTGTTAGACCCCTAGAGTCAAGGTATGCATTCACCTTGAGAACTTCATCTTTGTTTCCAAATGCAATGACTTCAGTTTTTTCCTTGTTTAACTGAAGAAAGTTCTCGCACATCCAACTGTTAATTTCATCAATGCATTGGCAGAGGGAGTCAATGGGGCTGTAGTCATTTGGAGATAAGGCTAGGTAAATCTGGGTATCATCTGCATAGCTGTGATAGGCGATTTGGTTCTTTCTCATTATTTGACTTAGTGGGAGCATATACAGGCTAAACAAGAGCGGTGCAAGAATTGAGCCTTGTGGGACTCCGCATGTCATGGACGTCCACTTAGACTTATGCTCTCCTATACTCACATAATAACCTCTCCCTTCTAAGTATGACCTGAACCATTTGATTGCCATCCCAGAAAGCCCGACCCAGTTTTCCAGTCTCTCTAGTAGTATGTTATGATCGACAGTGTCAAACGCAGCACTGAGTTCTAGTAGTACCAGCACTGATATTTTTCCAGATTCAGAATTTAAGCGAATATCATTTATTATCTTAGTGAGCGCTGTCTCTGTGCTGTGATGCGGTCGGAAACCAGATTGAAAATTGTCCAGGTATCCATTTGAGTTTAAGTATTTGTTCAGCTGATTAAAGACTACCTTTTCAATAATCTTTCCTATAAAAGGAAGGTTTGATATTGGTCTATAGTTGCTCAATATGGTGTTATCAAGATTGCTCTTTTTCAGAAGGGGTTTAACAACTGCAGTTTTCAGGGAGTCTGGAAAAGTCCCAGAAAGAAGTGAGGCGTTCACCACTTCTAAGAGATCTGCTTCTAAACAGTTAAGCACACTTTTGAAAAAAATATGTGGGAAGTGTGTCAAGATAGCAGGTTGACGATTTAATTTAAGGTGCTGTACTATTTCTTCCAAAATTTTCCTATCAGATGCTTCAAAAACTGACATATTAACTTTTTTTTTTAAATTGCGGTCGAATCTGTCTGACCTCTGTATAACTTGAGGATGTGCTATTCACATTTTTGATATTATTGATCTTCTCAGAAAAGAAGGAAGCAAACTCATTGCATTTGCTGTCGGAGAGCATTTCGCTGGGAATCTGACTTGGGGGGTTTGTCAGTCTCTCAACAGTAGCAAATGAAGAAGACCATCTATTAAAAGGGGAGACAGCTAGAAGAGGCTCAGTGGGCTGCCTACTTGAAAAACCCTGATAAGGGGGGCTGCCTGACCACAGAGTACTTGGAAAAAAGCCTACATCACAAGGGAGAGACCAGACCTTCAGTCAATGGTTCACCAACAAGTGAAACACATAAGAACAACATTAGTCCAGCCTCAAGCCCGATGTAAGCTGCGTCTGTTAGCGCTCGCCTGCCTCAGCGCCCAACTCCTAAAGAAAGGAGGGGCGTGAGTGGCCAAGCTAGTCTTTTGATCCTGCCTATGATCCTCAGATTGAGACGGATCAGCCCCCCCCAGAGGTTTAGAGGAGGAAGACTTGGGACAGCAAGGAATGAACATCCTGAAAGGCAGCAGACTGTGCCTATGCCTCCCTGAACTTCTCGACCACTGCTTCAGCGGAGGTGCCAAAAAACCCGGAATGTGACAGCGGAGCATCAAGAAGAAAGGCTTTCGCCCATAGGCAGAGTTTGGGGGGAAGTCTGCGGTGCGGCGCAGTTCCTCAACTGCCTCAGTGAACAAACCCTCTGAGTAAGTCAGCTTGGTAAGCTTGTAACACAGCCACTGTGTGCAAGGCTCCACTAGCTTGACCTGCTGTTACATACACCCTGCCATCCAGACGTGCCCTGAAGTGGTCTGGATGGCAGAGCAGGAGTCTTAAAAGAAGATGACTCCCCCTGGGAGAGAATGCTCACGAGTGTCTTCTTCACAGGGGGCATCTTCGTGTATCCACGCTAAGTCACACCCTCAACATTAGCATAATCTGCATGCTGAAAAAGATGCAGCTGAGCCGAATACGGTCTATCCCATGATCTCACTAACTCCTTGTGGAGGTCGGGAAGAAAGGGGGGACTCCTGGGGGAGGCTAGGTTTTGAACGGCCAGAAAGTGCTCATCTAATTCACCACGGCCGGGCATCTGCCTTTCACGTGAACAGACTAAATCAAGCCTCTTAGTGGCGCTCGCCATTACTCCCAGCATTTCCCCAAATGCGGGGCTGGAGTTAGGTTGGGAGGATTTGGTGCTCACACTATCATCACTATCACCAACCACATCGACGCCCTGACTCTCACTAGATGAGCCCAATATAGCGCTATCTGCGGGATCCGATAACCCAAGAGAAAGAGTGTCTGGATCCCGCCGAATGCTCGAGCTCGAAGCAGAAGCTTTCAGAAGTTCATACCCTTTTCAAACTTTTCTGCAAGCTTGACCTGCGAATCCCGCAATAAGTGTCTTCCCTGTGCCTTGGCAGCAGTGGGACCCGAACTACGAGATGCAGACGCTTGTCCCTCATCCCTCGAGAAGAGGGACAAACGCGAACAGAGCTTTCTCATTGGAAATTCTCACAACAAGCACATTCAAAGCCCTCGAGCTCTGAACGCACAAGCTCCTCACCAAGACACATAATGCATAGATTGAGTGTGTCCCCGGGTGTCAGAAACCTCGGACACGGAGGCACACACTTTCTAAAATGCTCACTTGCCTTGGTTTTTCCATAACGCCTTTACATGCACTGTCAAATAAACGGCTCCTGAAGACAACAAAAGTTTGTGATGTGTTCGGCAGATGCCCTCTTATACTTCCGGGCGCCCGCCTGTGACATCACGGGCTACGTGGGCCAATGGGATTGTTTCACACATGCTTCAGACACCGGTCCTGCTGGCAGCAGTCCCCAAAGTGTCCGCTAGAGGACGCAGCACGAGTTCCCTAGAAGGGGAAGTCCCTTTAAGGGAAGTCATTTCACTCGGTGGCCATCTTTGAAACGCCTCTCGGCCATGCAAGTGCTGCACCTATCTCTTCGAATTGGGAAACATCAAATTTTCCAAAACTGTTCACCAAGCTTAAGATTAAATTTCATATTTGAAATCACCAATGAAATCTGACAACTGTCTCGTAAATGTTGTTTATTTTGCTCAAATAGCATTAAAAAAGCTTATTATTCAGGCTAGACCAGCCAGTGCGCATGCGCAGTCCTAAGCATGCTGAATGTTTCTATAACAACCGAGAATTCTAGCGGCTTACCGATTTGCGATTGGCTCTTTTAATCAGAAGTGGCTTCCTTCAATGGAGCGGCCATATTGAGCGTTGCATTTTTCCCCATTCAAAACTGTACAAGTGAGATGTCTTGGGTCTTTCTATAGTCTTTGCATGGAGTGCCCCCAGGTGGTATGTCACGTGATGGGAAATATACAATAATAATAAAAAAAAATTACATTTTTATTATTATTATTATATTATTATTACCGTATTGTCCCGAATATAAGACGATATTTTTTTCTTGGAAATACATCTGAAAAAACGCGGTCGTCTTATATTCGGGCCAATACGGTAAATATAAATTTATATTTTTAGTTATAGTTTTGCTGTATTATTTATTCTTTATATATAATTTTAAAGCTTAATTAATATTCAAGACTCTATACTAATGTATAATAGACATTCTTCTGCAATATGGGATGCAAATAGGAAAGGTCTTGACCTTTTTTTGTTTCAAATTGTGAGCTGGTGCAGCCAGCAATAAAAAAAAAGGAATAAAAAAAAGCCATATTGATAGTAAAAACATTATTCTGTACATTCTGTCAGGATCACTTTCGTCAAAGATGATTGACAATTAGCACGAACTCTCTGTACATCCATGCAGCCTAGCATGGATAAGAGCAGGGAAAGCAGCAATAACCCCCCTAGGGTAAACAGACCAGAACCAACATAAATGTATTGCAGATATCATTAATGTTCGAAAATTTAATGTACACATTTTAGAAATTAGTCTGATTCAAAGGGGAATCAGAAGGCCGAATCCTGACTGGATGAGAAGAAGAGCTGGGGATGGAGGAGGCTGAGAGTCAGCTGATACGAGCTTGACTAACGTGATCTGCCAGAACTAACGCTATGCTTGATTTTTCAGGAAATCTTTCAAAATGGCTTGTTTTGGAAGTCAGCACTCAGTTTATTTTGTTTTATTTTTATATTTTTATTTCATTTGTTTTGTAATTTATTCCTTTACTTGTTTTGTAAAATTCTAGTAAACCTTGTATGCTCTTCTGATCTATATAATTCTATCATTGTGTCGTAAGTCTTGTTTCTTTAATACTACGTAATTCTTTATTTCTTTATTTCTTCAGATACAGATTCTCTTTTCCTTCCTCTTTATTTTTTTATTCCTATAGTCTATTGCATTCTGTGTGGAGAGGTGTACCAATCATTTCACTACATGTCGTACTATGTACGATTGTGTATGTGACCAATAGAAACTTGAAACGTGAAGTTTTGAGCACAGTGTTAAGTTAAAAATGTAGTATTACATTAAATGTAGTTTTGTATTATTATTATTATTTATTTATTTATTTTAATTAGACTTTTGAATCTTTCTGAGAGACTGACTTTGCAGTTTTGGGGCGTTCAGGTACAGTCTTTTTGCCATGAAAAGCAGCTTTTAATGCATCAGACAGAAGCTATATTTAAATAATTATTAGAATTCACAACAATCAATACACCCCACTTGATATTTGTAAATAATCTCCTTTTATTTTAGATGTGCAGGAAAAATGTATTTGAAGCTACTGCAACATGTCACATAAGAATGTGTTGTCTGTCTGGATGCATGATGCATTACTACATTGGCCGTTTCAGTGTAGACAGCTTTGTTGATTATAATATGAGAAATATAGTTTTGTGCAATCTTTGTTTTTTGTCATTCTAACCAGACTGAGATGTTATGAAAAATACTTGAAGATATTATCTCACCCACTGTTTTTATTTTTTATTTTTTTATTTTGTAAAAATGATCTTTAAATGATCTTTATTGAATGGCAAAATGTGATTGACAAAAAAAAACTAACAAAAAAAAAACAGCAAAATCGCGGTTATTGAGATTAGATCAAATACCATGATCAGACAACTAATCAATATGTACAGGTACATTTACCGTTGCTGCAGGCAAAATCCAGTCATTGCAACACAAATCCTTGCGATCCGAAGATTCATATGAGGGTGAAAAAGATCCCCACACAGATTTTGCTCATGTTCATGTTGGTCACACAAAGTCATTTCATTAACTAAGAGAAAGCTGCTTGGTTTGAAAATGAGTTCTGCGTGATCTGTGCTACATTGCATCGCTACACTATTGACAGTGGGAAACAGACCTGCGAAATTTCACCAAAATTTATTATGACCACACCTAAAGAGAGATAATAGAGTGTTGCAGTGTGGGCAAGTATGAGTATTTTTCAGTTTTTTACAGACCGGCTCTGTTGTGACTTGCATGTTTGTGCATATGTGTTAAGTTTTTGCGAGAGAGTTTTTGCATGTTTAAAGGCGTTTGTTCAGTTCATACATTGACATGCAAATCACTTCATGCTCTGATACTAACACATGCATACTTGTTGTGTATCGCTCAACATAGTTTTGGTTAGCAGATGATTTGTGTGCCGTAGGGTGAGTTAACCTCTCGCTCACCCCATGGGTTGTGTGCCTCCTCCCCACAATCACTTGGAACCGCCTTCTTTCTGCCAGTTGCACGTTCCATAAAGCCAAATTCCAGCAAGTGTGTGTGTGTCACTGAGAGGTGAATGAGTACAAAAGGCTAGAATCCTTTGAACCAACGGACAGGTATTTTGTTTACAGTAGCCTAAGGAGTGTTTAGGCTTTGCTTTTCCTGCCTCCCTCTACCTGTCTTTCAGCATACACGTGTAACACATGCATATTTTTATATATGCACTCTCCGCTCAAGCCAATTTGACAGAAAGCACTCTTGGATGACATATGCTAGAGCCCTGCACGAGCCTCAAATCTAGGCCCTAGCACGGCCCTGGCCCGAGATGCTCAGGCCCTAGCCTGGCCCTTGTCCGACAGCTTATCAGAATTCTTGGCCAGAGTCCGAATGGAGCACGTGTCTTTTCTCTCTCTCTCCCCAATTACACAGCTGCTGTTGCAGCCATTAAAAGAGTTCAGTTTTGTTATTAATGGCAAAGTGGTTATTTTTTCTTTTTATTTCTTTTTATGTTTGGAATTTTTTTATTTGTTAAATTAAAGCTTTTGTTTTTTAAAGTGATGAAGCAGCCAGAGGCAGACAGCGAGTTGATCACATTTGATCAATTTAGCCTTCTCAAATCAACACGACTTGCCTAAAATAAAATCTATAGATATCAAAACTTGATACTTCATACATATCACAATGTTAGTTTAATTGTTTAACCTAGATAAATGTGCGCCGGCCCGCGTCTGAGTTTTGATATGAAAATTGGCCCGAAGCCCGGCCCTAGGGGTGTAAATAAGTCGGGCCCCATTGGGCTCTGGCTGAAATGCAGGGCTCTACCATATGTGGCTCTTTGTGCATGTAGGTTCTGCTCTGCTCAAAAAGACAGCTTGTTTATGTGCAGAAATGCATATGTGTGTGCGTGGGTAAGGGCCAAACCGATATGGGTGTGGGTGCAACAATTATGCGCTGCTACCTGTCTGTCTGCTTTCCACGGTTATGAGACATGTTAAGGGAGATGAGATGAGATCAGAAAAGTATAAAAAGCGAGAGAAACAGAGGAAGACAGTCAGAAAAAAGATGCATAGAAAAGTCTGATTTGTATATGTTGTTTTCCACTGCTGCTAGCTTCATACTAAAGTAGTAGGTTTGATAAAGTTTGTAGGGATTGTAAAAAAAACATTCAGAGGAAACAGTTGAAGCTATACGCATTGAAGTTACATATGGGTCAATGACATTACATTAATTTTTTGTCTGATTTATTGATTTATTCAAAAATACATTCAAAATGTTCACTGATAAAACAATGCATCTCTTTAATGATGAGTATGTTTTTACTTTTTTAAACTGAAATGAATTCAAATTCAATTTGATGTCAGGAAATAGTCAAAGTATTTAATAAAACTGCACTGCATGTTAATATTTGAAAAAAGTTTTCAATTTGTTAGAACTTTTAGCATTTAACTTTTATAATCATTAACCAGGAACACTAATGGCCTTCATGGCAGGACAACATCACTCTTGACCAAGAAGAACATAATAGGCCAACTTGAGTATGCTAAAATGAATTTGGATAGACCTGTGCAGTTCTGGAAGAATGTTTTATCAGGTAGTGAGACCAAACTGGAACTTTTTGAACCCGTGGATCGGCAAAACAGGCAAAGCTTATGAATATATATATATATATATATATATATATATATATATATTCATAAGCTTTGCCTGTTTTGCCGATCCACGGGTTTTTTTTTTTAATTTATTTTTTACAAATTTTTTTTTTTTTGTGTGAACTATCCCTTTAATTGATAGTAAACATTTTATCAAATAGTATGGGTAAACAAAGATCAAAAAGAAACTTCTTTTCACTGAGGTTTCTTGCAAGTTGGGCTGATATTTCTCCACACTGCTGCCTGTTCTCTGTAGAAAATAGTGCAGCCGAGTACATAGTATAAATGCCTCCCAGTGCCTTGGAGGTGCACACACCGTGTGACGTGGTTTGAGCCAGAGCAAAACTTGTGCACATACTACCCAGTCATATACTATACCACTGACACTGAATCTTCAGATTAGTGCTCGATCAATGACCAAATCTTAAACTTTAACATTTGATCTCCCTTCCAGTCTTAAGTATTTGGTTATAGTTTGGTACCAGATAGCAACCCTAGTAACTCTTATCTAAATTTACCAAGTTAAATAATACTTTAATTTTCAAAATTGTATAGGCAGTATACAGTAGTCTTTGGTACGGACGTGTCCCTACTGTTCATACAGCCTGGGAAAACCAAAAAGCAAGTTCAGACACTTACATTTGGCAGGGCTTTATATTACACCCCCTACACACACACACACACACACACACACACACACATTATGCAGTAGTATGCTAACAAGTTTTATCCAAAGCGTTCATTGAACCCTAACCCACGCAGAGGCGTAGCAATGGGGTAGGCAAGGCAGGCAAATGCCTGGGGCCCCGCATTTTAAGGGGGCCCCCGATGGCCGATCATTTAAACCAACAGGAATGTTAATATTAATTGCTATAACACGCAGCAACATCTCTCCATCCTAGAGCCCTGCACGGGCCTCAAATTTAGGTCCTAGCCCGGCCCGTGTCCGACAGCTTATCAGAATTACCGTCCGAGTCTGACCCGAGCACGTCTTTTTTCCCCCTTCTCCCAAAACAGCTTATACTACTGTTCCAGCTATTAAAATAGTTCAGTTTTGTATATAATGGCAAAGGGATTATATTTCGTTTCGTTTTTTTTTTCGTGGAGATCTGTTTTGTTCGTTAAATATAAGGTCAAGGTCAAGTTTATTTATATAGCCCTTTAAAACAACATAAATGCTGACCACAGTGCTGCACAACATACGAGACAAAAACATCCTCATACAATACAATTTAAATACTAATAAAATAAATCAAAAGAAAACAGAACAAAAATTAATAAAGTTAAAACAAAACAAAACATCACCAGTGGTAGTAAGCATGGGGAGATTCATGCCAGCCCTGTTTGATGTCTAGGGCAGCGATCAGTCCGTGTTCACACTCTGGGTCTGAGAATTCCTTTATGATGGCTTGTTTAAGCTGCTGGTGAGTAAAGTTAAAACAAAACAAAACATCACCACGCAAGATAAAACAAATGTAGCGAATCAGCTCAAAGGGGGAATATGCATAGTTAATCATAACTAGTTATAATTAATTATAAATATTTAGATCCGCTGTAAGTATT
>NW_015634071.1:142355-162104 GCF_001515625.1 Sinocyclocheilus rhinocerous
CAGGTTCAGTTCATTTACCTCCTGTCTGAGGCCCGTGAGGCTGTGGGCCAAGGAGAGGATGTTGCTGGCAGATCCTGGTGGTTCAGGCTGGGTGTCAATGTGTCCACTTGTGTCGCAGTCTCGCTGTTCCTTTCTCTGCCATTGCAGGTCGTTGGCTGTTTTGGGCTGAAGGATGTCCATCACAGTGCTCTGCTGGGTTTCCAAGTGGTCCTGGTGAGCTGGCAGGGCTGGATGTCTGTGGAATGTCTGCGACATACTGGCACACTTGTGGGAACACCAGAGAGAGAGAGGCAGAAGACAAATGCAAGTACGTACAAAGGTGTTAAGCTATCTGTTTGGGGAACGGCTGCGTAGGCCGTGTAAGGTGGGAATAGCTGATGTGGGGCAGCTAGTAAGGCAGGGTGCTACAATTTAGTGTTGGTGAAAAGAACTAAGGACTTTGAGTATCTTTGTTAATGGCTGCAAGCAGCGTAGACTAATGACTGGGCTAGTACATGTCATCAAACTATTACTCAAAACATTGATGGTTCTTCTCAAATGTCACTACGAGGGTAACAAATAAAACAAAACTGAAATAAAACAATAAGATGAAATCAAAAAGGAAAAGGAAGGAGGATTTTACCTATTTAGTTTTTTTTGCTAGGAGATATGGCTAAGCAGGTGTCACTTGTGGGTGATGCTGCAATAGACTCATAAACCTAGGGTTATTAGCTACGCTAGCAGGGACACATCAAATACCTCGAGGTCAAAAGAAAAAGAAACAATGGGAAGTGTTCTTAGTTCTATCTGGGCCTACATTGTGTTGAACAGTAACTGCACTTCAATGTACTAGGCCTGGCTGTTGGCTACATGCAGCTGTTTGTTTACACAAAGGTCTGTGAAGTGGGTACTGTTGTCAGATTAACGGAAGAGTCTGCTCACACTTCCGGGGTCACGTGTTGCTAGGAGACCAATGCAAGTGGTGAATTCATAGTTAGCTACGCTAGAATAACACCATTAATTTGACGTAAATGTTTCACATGAGCGGATCAATATGAATACAATGTTACGTAACACATAATAAGGCCTTAAATCAGTGAAATAAGGAGCATTGCTCAGATCACCTACAACAGTGCTGAAAGTGGGGATTTCTTAGCTCAAGATCAGACCGATTTATTCTGGTACCATTTATATGGGGTTGCTAATCTGAGATTCCTTCGTCAGAAAAGACCTATGCTCCACTAACAACAGAAATTAGGCTTTCTTCGCTAAAATCAGGTTAGTTTCTTATTGTACGATTTAAACACATTATAGCACTGAAAACTTTCTACTGCTTGTAGGAAGGCACATTCAAGCTATAGTTTTATCTGATTTTGATCAGAAACTGGTATGCGCATGTATAAGAAGTTACAAAACTTATGAGACAGACACATACGATTGATTACTGGGTCTGCTTGCAAGCGATGTTTAAAACATTCCGTTCTTCACCATACCATGTGAATGCTGGGATGTTTCTGGCTAGCTTGTCAAGTTCTCTGGGGGTCACATCATGCACTGCTGCAAGGATGCTTGGGAGGGACCCCCTCCTCTCTGTGGTTGCTGGAGGTATTATGGTTCTGTCTGCTGAGTTGTTAAGCAGAAAGTGCTGGCTCCTCCCTCGTAGTTTGGTGCAAGCCTGAGGGAGTTTTCACTGCTGAGTGAGGGTGAGGGAGTAGGGTGTCTCTCCCACTGTGGTTACTTTTGCAGCCTATACGAGTACCGGAGCTCTCTTTGGACCATGTCAAGTTCGTCATGAGTGTTGTTCAGCTGCTGGATCAGAGTCTAAATTCTGGCAACTATTTCCTCCTGTAACTCCATTCTGCTGGGGTCCTTGTGGGTAAACTTCTTGCACTTGTTTAAAGAATAACAAAACAGGTTTACTGTAAGTTAAAGCCGGTTTAAGCATATATGTAGTTATGTGTGCCTCACACATGAATACTAAAGTACAGTATTACACATTTAGTTTCACTCAGTGAGTGAAACACAGTAATGACCACCAGGTTGCTAGGCTTGTATATGTACAGTCAAAGTGTAGATGAATTGCATTAATCTAATTATAATCTCTAAGGCCTTTATGCTGTAGAAAGAGGAGCATCACTCAAATCTACCTTGATATAACTGTACTGAGATTTCTTCGTCAGAAAAAATTTAAACAATACTGCAATTTTGTGATTTCTTCACTAAAGCAGATTAATACATTATGTTACAGTTTGGACATGCCGCTGAGCTGAGATTCAGACTTATGCTCCGTCCGAACAGACTTATGCTTTAATACTGAAATTAGGGTTTCTTCGCTAAGATCAGATTAACCTTACACTGATACCATTAAGCATGAAATACATAAAGACTCTTTCAATGATAATAGAGGTACCAATTCAAGCCCCTACTTTATCTGCATTTAAACAATCCAGCAAATATGGTCACAAATGCGTATCTCAAGTCACGCCCTATTCTAACCTGGGCTATCAAGCACACACTTTTAGGTTGACAGTGTTTTAAGCTCATAATTTCGTTTTATCACACAGGTAACCAATGAAGTGTGATATGATATATAACACAGGTGTGATATGTTCTCTCTTTTTTGTCCCTGTTAAAAAATGAGCCGCGGCGTTCTGTACTAGTTGCAAGCGCGAGAGCGAGGACTGATTTATTCCAGCGTATAGAGCGTTACAATAGTCCAACCTGGTTGAGATGAATGCATGAATAACGGTCTCCAAATCACTAAAGCTCAGAATATTTTTAAGCTTGCGAAGTCCCCTAAGCTGCAGAAAACTGGCTTTAACTACAGAATTGATTTGTTTGTCAAATTTTAACTCAGGGTCAAGGGTAACTCCAAGATTTTTAACTTTATCGTGAATGTTTTCTTGAAGGTGGCCCAGGGTAGAACTTAGATTATTTAAAAGGTGTGAAGGGCCAAACAACATAACTTCAGTATTTTTCTGATTTAGTTGAAGGAAATTATTGTCCATCCAAACCTAATGTCCTCTAAACAAGCTAGCAGAGAGGACACTGAATCAGTACCTGATTTTAAAGGAAAATAGAGCTGAGTATCATCGGCATAAATATGATATGAAACTTTATGGGACTCAAAAATTAAGCGGGGAGGGAGTAAATATAAAGAAAATAAGATTGGACCCAGAATTGAGCCCTGGGGCACCCCAGAAGTGACAGGAACTGAGCTTGATGAAAATTCTGCAATTTCCACTGAAAAACTCCTATTTGTGAGATATGATGCAAACCAATCTAATGCAACATCACAAATGCCAACTTCAAGGTCTAATCTCTTTAACAGGATACGATGATCCACTCTATCAAAAGCCGCACTTAAGTCCAATAATAGCAGAATAGTACAGTTGTCAGAGTCTGCAGATAGTAAGAGGTAATTTACTACCCTTAAAAGTGCAGATTCAGTACTGTGTTTGGCTCTGAAACCAGACTGAAAAGGATCCAGAATGTTGTTAGAAATTAAATAGGGGGAAATTTGATTTAGTACACACTTCTCCAGAACTTTCTGCAAAAAAGGAAGATTTGAAATGGGCCTATAGTTATTAAAATCAGAGGGATCAAGATTTGCTTTTTTGAGTAAAGGATGGACCACAGCCTGTTTAAGGCAAGATGGAACAGTACCTGTTTGTAAGGAGCTATTAATAATAGAAAGAAGACTTGGCAACACAGAGGACAGAACATCCTTTAGTAACTTTGTGGGAATAGCATCAAGAGAGCAAGTGGTTGATTTCATGTTAGAAATAATGTCCAACAGCTCAGAGTGTGAAATAATCTGAAAGTAAGAAAAAGCAAAGGGGCAAATATTCGCATATTGATAATTCTGTGTTAAATTACCAGAGATCTGTGCCCTAATTTCAGCAATTTTGTTTATAAAGAAATTACAAAACTTCTCACACGAGTCTAGGCTAGGTTCTGGACCAGCCAGTCTTGAAGGGTTCAATACTGAGTTTAATGTAGAAAACAGTATCTTTGGGCAGTGGGAATATTTCGAGATTATGTTAGAAAAGTATTTAGCCCTTTCCAAGGAAACTGCTTCTTGGAAGTTAGACAAGTTACTCTATAAGATTTGAAATGAAATTTGTAATTTGTCTTTCTTCCATTGTCTTTCTGCCCTTCTACACTTTTTCCTTAAAATTTTTATGTCGGTATTAAACCATGGTTGATTATTTGGTTTCAGTTTTTTGGATTTGTGAGGGGCAACTACATTTAACATTTCTGAACATGAAGAGTTAAAACGATTTACCAACTCTTCAACATTTTGATCCTGTGATGATATCACATCACTGTGAGCTGGGAGGGCCAAAAAAGCATCCATAAACTGCAAAGCAGTGGAGGGGTTAATAGACCGTGAATGGTAGGTAGAAGGCTGGTTTACAGGGCTAGGACAGGAAATCACACTGTCAAACAAAACCGGCCAGTGATCAGACAGCCCAGCATCACTTACAGATATATTACTAATGGCAAAGCCTGATGATAAAACTAGATCAAGCGTGTGACCCAGTTTGTGTGTTGGACCTGATATGTGTTGCGTGAGGTTAAAAGAGTCTAGGAGTTGAACAAAATCTCTTACAAGAGGTTTCGAAGGACAACAAATATGTATATTAAAATCACCAAGAATCAACAACTTGTCAGTACTTGAGACCACATAGGATAGAAAATCTGAAAACTCCTTTAAAAATCATTGTTAACTTTTGGTGGTCTATAAATCAAAACACAAAGCAATGGGCTAGTAAATTCTACTTTGCACATTAAAACCTCAAAACTAGTGTAGGCATCAACTGGTAAAATCTTACATTTGAAACAGTCCTTAAAAATGACAGCAACACCCCCACCCCGACTAGAAGTTCTAGGGCAACTATAATAGTTACAGTGTACAGGGGAAAGTTCAGATAGAGGGCTTAAGTCCTTTTCTGTAAGCCTGGTTTCAGTGATGAACAAAAAGTCCAGGGTGTTTGTTGAAAAAAAGTCATTTAGCAGAAATGTTTTGTTTGATACTCATCTTGCATTTATCAAGGCCATTTTAACCTCTGGCTGATTAGATTCTCGCAGAGCGAAGTCGGGCTGAGGCATCTCTGGCAACGAGCGAAGTAAGTTGAAGTTCACCTCGCACTGAGACGAATGGCGACGCCGCAACAATCGCTCATTGGACAATATTACTGGAATAATGCCCGGTAATGCAGTCGTAGTTGATCGTGTAAGCCGCGCAATGCGAGCACCACGGTGGACATAACGTGAGCGACGAAGAATCCCTAGATCAGCACACCATAGGTAAATGTCTGATGACAAGCGTGTTACTGACCGATTGTTCAATCACATGAGTTCTAAGATGTAAACGTAATTGCCATACTCGGTAGAGATGAGAAAACATAAGAGAAGTATCGTTCACTATTCCAAGAGACAATAATTCTAACAGAGAGAAGAAACCAGCAGATGGAGTACAAATTCATTTTTGAAGTCCCATAGGGATCGTCACTCACTGAGAGCCAGGTCCGGACGTAACTCGGTTGAAGTGGACAAGTAACAATGAGGAGTCCAGGTGAAAGTCAGGTGATAATACTCCAAACATACAGGCCACAGAAAGCAAGATCCGATGGAGATTCAGTGGCGATGAGTCCAATGACGCCAACACGACGCCAGATCGCTGACACCCAGATGACGAGGTGAACAGCAGTGCTGATTCACTAAAACGTCCAAACTCCGGCAAAGTCCGATGAGGCTGACAGGACGCCAAGTCGCTGACACCCAGATGACGAGGTGAACAGCAGTGCTGATTCACTAAAACGTCCAAACTCCGGCAAAGTCCGATGAGGCTGACAGGACGCCAAGTCGCTGACACCCAGATGACGAGGTGAACAGCAGTGCTGATTCACTAAAACGTCCAAACTCCGGCAAAGAGGCCGACAGGACGCCGACACCCAGATGACGAGGTGAACAGCAGTGCTGATTCACCAAGCCGTCCAAACTCCAGCAGCGGGGCAACAGCAGCGGAACAAAATTCCCAGGTCATCTTTAGCACCAGCTTGAATTAATTAGAATAGCTCAGATCGAGATGACTCGGTCAGAACGAAATCCCCATAAAATTAAACAACAGTTAACTATAAAACTGATCAAACTAATAAAACAGGGTCGGTGAGCAGCGGCAAACAATGCGCACAGCGTTCACCCAACCGGATAAGTTTTAAGTTAATATAAGTTTTTTTTTTTTTAAGTAACGACCAAGCGGCCAGCGGCAGACAGTGAGCATATGTTTGAGCCTTCTCAAATCATCAGGACTTGCCTAAAATAAAATCTATAGATTTTACTAGAAACAGTTCAAGCATATAACAATGTTTAAACGTTAAACCTAGATAAATGTGGCTATATCCAATAGTTTGCCCGGAGAGTGCAAGCTAAAGCGGGCTTTGCAGGACATGGAGGCGCAAGCGCGATCACTTGCATTTTTTTCAGTGGATACGCAGTAATTTTTGCTTATAAAGGTAAGAGTAATACATCATTCGTAACTGTAAAGGGTCTACTTTTATTTGTGGGCACTCACAATACCAACAAAACAGCGGCAGACAGTGAGCATATGCTTTATCAATTTAGCCTTCTCAAATCATCACGACTTGCCTAAAATAAAATCTATAGATATAAAACAGTTCAAGCATATAACAATGTTTAAACGTTAAACCTAGATAAATGTGCGCTGTATCCAATATTTTGTGCAGAGAGTGGAAGCTGAAGCGCGCTTTGCAGGACATAGAGACGCCAGCGCGATCACTTGCGTTTTTTTTCAGTGGATACACCGTCATTTTTGCTCATAAAGGTAAGAGTAATGCATCATTCGTAACTGTAAAGGGTCTACTTTTATTTGTGTGTACTCACAATATCAACAAAACGTTGTGCTTTTATAAAATAAAGAAATCAAACATGATGCGCTTTCTGCCGTCTCGTCTTCAACAGGAGCGCTTCACAAAAATGAACCGAAACTCAGCAAATAGCTACATGCCTCACAGACATGATAAATATATCTATAGAAAGCTTTAAATTACTACTTAACGAAATAAAACAAATCAAAAACAAAAACCCTTTCATTATAATCATAATCATAATCCGTAAAGATGCAGTTCTAAAGACTCTCTGAAGGCTCGTCTAATGAAGAGGTGGCGAGTCAGGATCGGCAACTTCATCCTTGCGACACAGACTCAGAAAACACTATTTATTAGTAAATAATTAAAATATCTCCTTCCTCTTTCCCCTTGACAAATTTACGGTAATTACTTTTGCCGATGCTTTGCGGCGAGCTTAAGCCTATATGCGTGCATTTGAACGCAGAACTCTTCAGCTGCGCTGACAGCATACATGCTGCTGCTGGCGGGACACTAAACACCGTAGAGCCACTCTTGACAGTCGCGGTAGCACGGTCTCGTGTTGTTTCCACCAGCGCGGCAATTTTTCATCACTAATTGATGGATGTCTAAAATATAAAAATAAGGAGAAGCCTAAAACAGGCCCGAGGCCCGGCCCGCGTCTGAACTATGTCGTGAAAATTGACCCGAAGGGCCGTAAAAAAGTCGGGGCCCATCGGACCCGGGCTGAAATACAATGCTCTACTCCATCCCCCCTATGGGACCCCTCTCTCGATACACTGGTTATGCTTTTGCCTCCTCGGCTGCCTTTTTCAAATAGGTGCAGCGCGTCCTCGCGGTGCTGTAGATTAGAAAATGCATGATCTGGAGCATGGAGCAATTTTAGTGGCAACACTAAATGAATGTTTTCAAACATTGCATCATATACAGTAACAAAATATCAAACTCTTTATACAGGTACAGTACACTAAATATTATTGGATTTACTTTTAAACAGTTTGTTTTAATTCATGTTTAATTCATGTTTAATTCAGTTCCAGTAATTTATTATTATTATTATCATTATCATTATCATTATCACTGTTTAAAACCATTGTGCTGCTTAATATTTTGCTGTAAAACTGCTATATTTAAAGGTCCCCTGAAATGCTTAGAAACATGCAGCGTTACTCTATGTGTTGACGTCATTTTAACTGAAACAGGAAGACAGGGCGGGACATATCAAGCAGCCCCACCCCTTTTTAAAATAGCCAATAGCGTTCATTTATATCACAGCTTGGGCTAGAGCCGTTCAGAGCCGTTGAGCTCCGTAAAGCCGCATTTGACAGGGTATGCCAGCCACAATCTCATCCACATTGCTATAAAATATAGCATTCTGTGTAGAATTAAAATAGCTCCGATACATTTTGTGGTCTGCGGCGTGTTAGAACGAGCCGTTTTAGGTAGGCGTGGTTGACTCTTAACTTTTATAAAGAATATCTCTTTGGATTTGAGACTTTAGTCTTTGCAACTTTACAGATCTTCTTTATGCACCAAGAGCTTGTAACATTTCAAAGAGAAAGGAGAAATTGAAATTGCATCATATGACCCCTTTAAGACTAACATATTGATACTAACACCCAAAAAACTTTAATTTTGATTTCATGGGGACTTTAAATTTTTCAGGATTCTTTGATAAATATAAAGTTTAAAGGGACAGCATTTATCTTAAATAAAACATCTTTTGTCACTTTTGATCAATTTAATCCTTGCTGAAAAAAGAATTTATATTTTAATAGTATATAATAGTGATGTTTTTATGTGTGGCTCCATACATTTTAGCCAACTGTGTTTATGTACTTAAGCTCTGCCCCAAATAGTCTGAAACTAGCCTACCAGCATCCATGCGAATGGCCTGTTTACTGTGTCATTATACAGTCTGCTTTAGAGGGTGGGAACCATGCTGACTGGATTACCCTGAACCTCAGTGAACTCATTGTCTTTCTAGCAGGTCAAATTAGTTTATGCTTGGACATCTTGTTTTTATCGTAAATTTTTCTCCATTTTAATTAAAAAATGCAAAACACAAGGAAGCAGAAATTCCTTTCTCTGACCACTTTAACAAATGTATTCTTTTTCAGAGTGTGCTCGTCTGAAGCAGGAAGTGGACAGGTTGCAACTGGAGCTGAAGAGGCTGCAGGTGGAGGTGCCAAACCTGAGGTCAGGTCTTGATGCATCAAAAGAACAGATGCTGCAGTTGGAGAACCAGGTCCAGACCCAGAAACTACTGCAGAACCAAAACCATGAAGCCCAGTTTCTCATACAGGGTGTATATACCCACAGGTTAAAGGTGAAGTGTGTCATTTTTGCCATTAGCAGCACCAAACAGAATTGCATTAATAATAATAATACATTTACGATGCTCAGGAGGTCTCCCATCCAGGTGCTCAGCAGTTTTTGCATTAATTTTCTCTGTGTCCTCCATGTTTGTCCGGCATGTGCATCATCCATGGAAATCCATGTACATCTGGTATGTTGTGTGTATGTGTGTTTATGTTGGACAGGTGTTTTGGAGTTGCAGTCTCACACCTTGTCAGTATCCAGACATTTTCAGTTCTTGTCTGTGTATGTTTGTGTTAGGCAGGTGTTTTGGTTTAAGAGTCTCAACCCCCCTGCTTATTTCTTTATAGAGCCTCTGAAACTCTCAGTGGTGCAGTTAACACTTGTGAAATGTTACCCGTGTCAGCAAGCCAACAGCTCCTAAACCCTGTGAGTGGCCTGATAGATGCCTCTGAAACAAAGAGAGAAACACAGCTTAATGTTTAAAGTAAGAAACATAGAAATTACCAACAAATAATTCAGTTATATAAATGGAGACTAGATTGAGACTTCTGTGTAAAGTGTTATGCTTTCAGATTTTTCTCCAGAGAAAAAGATGGCGGTAATCCTGCTTTCTCTTTTAGGGTTTTGGACTAGAGCTCAACAATGTCTCAAACTATGCTCAGATTTGCAAAGATTCACTGCTGTTGAAAAGTTTGGGGTCTGTGTGATTATTATTATTATTATTATTAGTTTTATTTTATTTTTTATTTTTTGTAGTATAAACAGTAATATTTTTAAAATAGTAGTACTGTGAAATATTATTACAATTTAAAATAACTGTTCTGTTCTATTCAAATATATTTTAAAATATAATTTATTCCTGTGATGGCAATGCTGAATTTACAGTGGCCATTTTATGCTGGTGTCACATGATCCCTTCAGAACTCATTCTAACTAGTATTTTCTGAACATTTCTCATCTAGTTCTTTCCAGACCAAAAGATCTGATCTGTGCCATTGCCATTAATTTTCAGCCGCTCTACTCTGAAAATTTGTGTAATTTTTATGTATTTTCATTTTTTTTTCTTCTAAATATTTTTAAGAATCCTTCTGAGACAAAATTGATATATAAATGAAATGCAGCTAAAAATCCATTAAGTTTTCTGAACTATGAGCATTAAAATTGTCCTTGGAGAAGTACTCAATACCCTAGACTTGTAGATGGAGTGGATATATTTTTCCTTCCAATGCAAGGCAAAAGAAGAAAAAGGGAGAAAAACAAAGAGTCTATACGTTTATACCTTGCTCTCTGTCTAGCCTGGTCATGTTACAGTGACCAGAAAGCAATTATCAGTATGCTGCTGAAGAGACGAAACCCTCCTCCTAGGCACTCTTACCCCCATCGAGAAAATGTCAGACTGACACGGGCAGCGCAGTAGAGAGCACTTTCACCAGAAAAAGCACGGCGTCACCTTAATCGTCTCAGCCTCTCAGAGCCAGCCAGACAGCCAATTCACCAACAAACAGACAGAACAAAGCCCATTTTTCCTCTGAATAAAAGCCCTCTGGACCGACCATGTAGTGGAACGATCCCGCCAGCCTTTATGTAGTTCTGCAATACATCATGTTGTGAGTTAGCGGACCTGCTTGCCAGCACAAACAGTTTGAGAACAGAATGACCACTTCCTCTGGACTGTGGTTTCAGGTGTTTAGGACTTGGCCCCCAGTTCCTTTAGAAACAAACACATTTGTTTCCCGTAATTTACTGTGGTTTTACACCCTCTATCTCTCTTTCTGCAGCTGCTGTTTTCACAGAGATGATGCAACGACCTAATTATTGTCTCTTCATTCGGTAAAGACATTGTTGTGCTTTCTGTGGTGCTTTTCCTCAGGAGATGTGCTTCAAAATTAGACCAGTGTTTTACAAATAATTTCTCTCTGGATCTCTGAAGTCTCGCAGCCTCTCTCGGGTATTTTTGTCCTGTGGTTTATGATGCTAATCATTAGAAGAGAAGGAGGAGAATGAGAGAGAGGCAGAGAGAGAGAGGTCAGAACGACTTGCTCTGGTCGGTGGCAGTAAAGGGCAGCCTCTCATCGACTCCATCTATTCAAACACTGACAGGACCTGTGTGTGTCTCCTGACTGCTGTTACACGTGTGACAGTTTGTTCTTGCTTGTTACATTGATACCTTTACAAATGTCAGTAAATCTTCATGCAAATCGGTTGATCTTATCTCTTGTTATTTGTTCAAAGGTAGATAGTTATAAAGGTAGATAGTTATAAAGAGCTGTGTATCCATGCATTATTAATAACCATTGACAGTCATAACCGTAACTCTAAATATAGTTCAAATATACTGTAGTCAGTAGGAAAATCATAATTTCTTTAGTGAATAGTATATTTGACAAACCATGTAATTAATGGTATGTGAAGTACATTTTCTAGTTTTTTTTTTTTTTTTTTTTGACAAGACATTTTTAGTCATTTTTACATGATGGACTTGAATTAAAATGTATTGAGTGTAATGCATTTCAAATAGTATTTCCATTTTAAGTGTGTTTAAAATTAAGGGTGCTTAAATCACACTGAAAATGCATGCATTTAATTAAATTACTTTAAAAAATATATGAAACAATGGCATTTATTTTAAAGAAAATTTGTGCACTCAAGCAAAATCTTCGCTCAGCATATCACAATATAATACATATAAATAATATGTATTCCCACCTTTTTAAACAATGAATTTTCATAACTTTTGACCCTTCCAGTCATATGGTTAAGGATTTTTAAAAGTTATTTTATATATTGCAATATATTGCTGATGAAATACTTTAGGGCAGAACTACAAAAATATATTTCCATGGTTTTTAAGATTTATTTTCCCCCCCCATCACATTTATAGATCTGAAAAACACATTTTTTAAATTGCTCCCAAATGCTCTTTCCAGGTTTCCATGACTGTATGCAAGGTATTTGTCCACATTCTATTTATTAAATGTTAGCGTAACATTTTCACAGTGTCCTGTGTGGGTTTGAGAGGAACTGATTTCATACAGCCATTAAAAATAACCTTGATACCAGCTGGTTAAAAATAATTGCAATCATGATTAAAAGTGGCATTAATTATGAGAAATGCTCTAACATCATTTGTTTGTAGATGCCTCTTAGGTTTGTTATATAATTAAATGACATAGATTTTAAGTGTCTGAATACGTTTTGAGGCCACTGAAGATACTGAATTCTGTCATCATACAAAACCAGATGAAGATAGGCTTGTATGCCCATAATTTGTGGGTTCAATGTCCTGCATGTTGGGTGACTGCAGTAGTACAACTCTAAATCTGTGGCTAGGCTGACTCCTACAGTTCCCCTTCAGGAACTCGAGCTGCGTCGAAATGCTTTGGGAACGCCCCGGCGAGACCACGTTCTGAAGCATGTGAGAAATCAGTCCAATAGAGAAGCGAGACGTCACGAGCGGGGTGACGCGAGCAACCAGGAAGCATAAAAGTGCATCCGGCAAATGCACATTAGCTTCTGATCTTCAGCAAGCACATCTGTGTATGTGTGTATGCAAAACAATCAGTCAGTCAGATATATCTCTGTATAGAAAGCGAGAACAAAATGTCAAAGTGTAAATCCAAATCTAGTTCTGTGGCGAGCGGATGGCGTTTCAAGTTGTGTGTTCCTCCCTGCCCACGCTATCTCCTGGGTGGGGATACAAACAATTTGTGCATCATCTGTTTGGGAGCGGAGCATGCACAGTCAGCTCTTGAGGGGGCTGACTGTCATGATTGTGAGCTTCTCCCGCTCTACGTGTTCCGCTTCCGCCTGGCCGTCTTCAATGAGAGCGGCCATGTTCGCGTTCCTGCTGGGTCCGGCCCCACTGTTACCAAGGCACAGCGGCGGCTGTTATCGTGGGGATCGCAATTAGATTTAGTGGAGGGATCGGAGACGGGCTCGTCCTCATCTTGGTCCTCACCCGCTAGATCCACGGCTCCCTCTCAGGGACCGGAAGCATGCCCTGCGGTTTCCTCCCCCCGGAGAGAGAGCCAGACGCTTCATCTGTCTTCCTCTGAGGAGGTTGACGTGATGAGCATCGACACGGAGGAGATTGTGGACTCGCCACCACAGTCCCTCGCATATGAGGAGCTCATGGAGGTTGTGACTCATGCTGTAACCAAATTAAATATTGAGTGGCCAGCCGAGAAACAGGACGCTCGTTACAAAAGCAATCTGGATGAGCGTTTCTTTAAAGCAAGATCACAACCTTCACGACGGGGCCTTTCGTTTTTCCCCGATCTCCATGCTGAGATATCAAGATCGTGGGAGAAACCATATTCGTCCCGACTCTTCAGCCCCACTGTGTCTAATCACTCAAACATCACGGTGCTGAATGAGAAGGGAAATGAAAAAAATAAAGCTGACATCCAGCCTGGTTGGCAAAGCTTATACTGCAGCATGTCTGCATACTATGTCGGTGTTGCAGGCATACCAGGCCGACCTGCTAAAAACCTGGGTGAAAGGGAGGAAGAGGAATCCGACGTAGTTGCCGAACTGCGTCGGGCCACAGACCTGTCGCTTTGGGCCACCAAAGAAATGGCCAGAGCCATCGGCCATTCAATGGCAGCATTGGTGGCCACGGAGTGGCACCTGTGGATGAATCTGTCCGAGCTACAAGACAAGGACAGATTCTTCCTGCTGGATGCCCCGCTATCGCCTCCTGGCCTCTTCGGCGGCGCAGTAGATACTGTTGTCGAGAGGTTTCAGGAGGCGAAGAAGCAGGCGGTGGCATTCCAGCACTTCCTCCCTAACCATTCCCAGGTCTTTGGGACTACTGAGCGGGAGCAGCTCCAGCCGTCCAGCTCCTCATATCGTCAGACCCAGAAACAGAGCGTACCCCACTGCGGAAAGACCAGCTCAGTGAGCTCCGATGTGCTAATTTCCCAGCTCCCGCCCGGCCACGGTACGGCACGGAAAAGCTCGCCCCCTCAAGTGAGAGCACTAGAGCGGTCAGGTCTATGGAGTCAAAATAATGCCACATATATATGCAAAATAATAAAGTTTTGCAAACGAAAATAAAGTTTTGCAAACGAAAATAAAAGTATTGAGAAAAAATAAATGTGTTTTTGCAAACAAAAATAAAGAATTGCAAAAGAAAATGAAGTATTGCGAGAAAAAAAGAAGTTTTGCAAACAAAAATAAAGAATTGCAAAATATAAATGAAACAGCACAAAAGCAATGATTTTGCAATACATATTTTCCATGGCCATATCTACTAATTTATTTGCAACGCTGCTTTTATTTTGCGTTTCAGTCAAGTTTGAGCTTGCGATACCGTTTTTCCCTTTGCGCTTCACGTTTCTGCGCGTCTCGCTTTCTGGCACTGTTTTGACATGGGGGTGGAGTCAAGGGACGGGGGCGTGTACAACAGGCCTGGGCATGCCTCCCTGGAAGTGACGTCATCGGCCCGAGACGCAGCTCACTGATCCAGGCACCATCGTTGAGCAGAGGCATGCGGGTGGATCGTTTCCTTTTATTCTCTAGCATTAAAACATGCATGTTTTCGTTTTATTAACAAATGTATATGTGTATTAGCAGTGTTTGCTCAAGTTAAAGAAGTTGTTAACATGAACATCTGCTGTTTACTTCTCTCAATGTGCACACTTTTATAGCATTAAAATGTGTATTGTTTCATTTGGTTAACTAAATGTGTTTGTTTAAAATCTCTTAACCTGTGGGAGGACGCCAGCGCACAGAAGAGTTCTTTGTTTACATGCGTTCAGAGTTACTGCTAGTTTTAATGTTAAAGAATGCAATTAACTTCATAAACTAACTTACATCATTAAAAAGGTCTACGACTCAAGCTTCATATCGATCTCGACTTCGTTTTTCATTTACCTAACTCCTGGCATAAATTAAGAAATGATTGTAACTGTTAAGTTTTTAAAAAAATGAAGCTTGAGTCTTTTTGGTTTAGTTTTGTCGTGGCCACGAGATATTAATTCGTGGGAACGTGATAATATGTTGTGGCCATGAGATCCTATTGCGGGAACAACTTCTAGTTGATAGTATATGCTACCATATATTTTGCAAATACTGTAAACGCCTGACAATTATGCCAATAAAGTTTTGACTTTATGATTGCATTTACACCTGTATGTGACGATAAATGAGTGGTGTTTTCATTTACAAATGAAACTACGCAAATTATTCATTTATAATTCTAGTATTTATAATTATAGGGTTAGGCTATTTATAGGGTTATTGTTAAATTCATCCTCTAAAGTGCACTTCCAGTAAAAATTCCTGTCATATAGCATAATCAAAGCTTTATTGGCATGTCGGGCATTTACAGTATAGGCTATTATTTACAAAACTCTTCAAGGCTGCGTTTCCAAAAACACATTTATTTTTTCTCAATACTTTTATTTTCGTTTGCAAAACTTTATTTTCTTTTGCAAAACTTTATTATTTTGCATATATATATGGCATTATTTTGACTCCATACAGGTCTGTCGTTCCCTGCTGGTCATCCACTTCAGGGCACCGAAGTGGTTTCTCTAGCGACACCAGATGCCAGTCTCGAGAGACTGGTTCCCTTAGTAGACTTTCTGACAGCACGGCACGGAAAAGCTCGCCCCCTCAAGTGAGAGCGCTAGAGCGGTCAGGTCTGTCGTTCCCTGCTGGTCATCCACTTCAGGGCACCGAAGTGGCTTCTCTAGCGACACCAGATGCCAGTCTCGAGAGACTGGTTCCCTTAGTAGACTTTCTGACAGCATGGAAATGTCTGCCAAATGTCTCACAATGGGTCGTGCACACTGTAGAGAGAGGTTACAGAATTCAGTTCGGTTCTCGTCCACCTCGCTTCAACGGGGTCATTCCTACGTTAGTGGGCCCGAGCAGGCTCTGGTATTGGAACAGGAAGTAGACACTCTCTTGAGGAAGGAGGCCTTAGAACGTGTTCCTCCTCTCTCGAGAGAGTCAGCTGTTACTTCATCGTTCCGAAGAAGGATGGAGGGGTTGCATCCGATCATAGATCTGCGTCTATTGAACAGCGCTATCAAACGGTTTCGGTTCAAGATGCTCACTATCAAACATATCGTGTCTCAAATCAGGTCTGAGGACTGGTTTGTCACGATAGATCACAAGGACGCATACTTCCACGTATCCATCCTTCCTCAACACAGGAGGTTCCTGAGGTTTTCTTTCAGGGGCGAAGCATGCCAGTATCGGGTTCTTCCGTTCGGCCTGTCACTCTCACTCTGCACTTTCACCAAGTGTGTGGATGCTGCCCTGACTCCGTTGCGACTCCAGGGTGTCCGCATACTGAATTACAGCGACAATTGGTTGATATTAGCTCAGTCAGAGCAGATGGCGGCTCGGCATTGACATGTCGTCCTCGCCCATATGAAGGAGCTGGGGTTACGGCTCAATGCCAAGAAAAGTGTGCTTTCTCCACTACAGAGGACCACTTATCTGGGAGTGGTGTGGGATTCAACAACGATGCAGGCACAATTGTCTCCTGCTCGTATGGAAGCGATTCTTACAGCCGTGAAGGGAGTGAGAGAAAGCCAGTCACTCACTGTCAAATAGTTTCAGAGTCTGTTGGGTCTGATGGCAGCTGCGTCCAACTTGATACCTTTTGGCCTGCTGTACATGAGACCCTTGCAGTGGTGGCTCAGGACCAAGGTGTTTTCTCCAAGGGGGAACCCGCTTTGCACGATCAAGTTCACACGGCGATGCTTATGTGCCTTAGACATGTAGAAGAAACCTTTGTTCCTGTCTCAAGGCCCAATATTGGGGGCCCCATGTCGTCGCGTAACGCTAACGATGGACCCCCCCTCATGGGCTGGGGAGTGGTCATGAGTGCCCGCTCTGCCCAAGGTCTGTGGGAAGGCCATCAACTCACGTGGCACATAAACTGCCTGGAGATGCTGGCCGTGTATCAAGCTCTAAAACACTTCCTTTCCAGACCTAAGGGGACATCATGTGCTTGTCCACACAGACAACACATCGGTGGTCTCCTACATCAACCGGCAGGGGGATCTGCGCTCACGCTCCGCTGGAGATTCCGATCAGGAGGGATCTCCTCTCTCAGGCAGGGGGCACAGCTCCTAGCATCCGGTCTTTCAACTGAGGTTGTTGAAACCATACTCCAATCCAGGGCTCCCGCCACAAGGAAACTGTATGCCTTGAAGTGGAAACTTTTCACTTCTTGGTGCAGACAGTGACTGCAAGACCCAATCAACTGCCCAGTTGGTACAGTTCTGGAGTTTCTGCAGGAGCGCTTCTCATCAGGGTTATCTCCCTCCACTCTGAAGGTTTATGTGGCAGCCATAGCCACTTACCACGCCCTTTTAGGTGGTCAGTCATTGGGAAGACACCCGTTACACTGTAACGAATTACTGTAAAAATTACAGCAATATTTTACAGCAGCTGTCAGGGAATAGGCTGGATTCAGGTGCGGGTTCAACAGAGGCTTTATTGTACAGAGATTTATCACCACGGGCAATGAGCGCCTCCGCGGACAGTTCGTGTGGACGTGGAATCCCCAACCACACAGATGGGTGGATAGCAGCGGCTGGAACAAGCCGCAACAGCGGCAGTGGAGACGAAGCCGGAGGGGCAGCTCGCTAATCCGAGAGAGAGGCTGAGCAGCCCAACAACGAGACCGCAGAGTCCCAGGGTAGGCGGATGCCGGAGGAAGCCCACGGGTTCCTGAACGCACAGAGAGGTGCGGGAAAATAAACGGACAGCTACGAGCACTGGAGCCTGGACGAGACAAGACAGGACTGGTAAGCGATACTAACACTGACAGTCAGAGCAAGGGAATAATCACAACAATCTGACAAAAGACAGAGAAACACGAGGAGCTATAAGGGGAAGCTAACGGCAAACCAGCCTGGACGCGTGACCCCACTGAAGGACTTCGGGGCGCAGTACAGCCGGCACCGGCAACCTTCCCGCCGGGCACTTCCCTGGCACTTGCACCCCTCGACCGGCCTCCTCTGCTCGCCGCTCGATACCCCAAGAAAGAGCCCCGACCACCACCCCTTCAGGAAGGATGACTTCTGCCGTAAGCTCCCCCTCCGGAGCCCCGAACAGGTGCGAGAGAACGTCGGGCTTGATGTTTTTGGACGTGAGTGATGGTAGTGAGGGGATTGCCGGATAATGACCACGCCGTAATGGGCTTAACCAGGGGAATGGTCGGAATGTTCCACTTGTGAGCAGAGGCAGAATCCAGGAAATTCCCCTCAGCCCCCGAATCCAGAAGGGCGTGGCCAGTGTGTGAACCTCCCTGGAAGGAGAGTCGAAAGGGCAGCTGAGTGCGCGTTGCTGGAGAGCTTGAACAGGGAAAGGCGCCCACCAGGACTCTCCGCTTCACTGGTGGGCCCTGACTTTTAACGGGCACTGAAGGACAAAGTGGCCGGCCTTGCCGCAGTACAGGCACAATCCCTGAGCTAAACGCTCCTGTTTCTGCTGCGGCGTAAGCCGGAGACGACCCAGTTGCATGGGCTCAACATCAGCTGACTGTGTACTCGCCGCATCGAATGACGCAGACTCCAGGTGGCGCCACGGAGTAGTGGATTGACGGCGTTGCCGGCGGCGGTTGAGACGGCCCTCCACACGGAGCGCGAGATTAATCAAATTGTCCAGCTCTCGAGGAAGATCCACAGTCGCTAATTCGTCAGCGCCCTCATTCCAGCCGCAAGCCGCCGCTAGAGTCTGGAACTGCATGGCATAGTCGGTGACTGAGCATCTCCTCTGAGACAACCGAGACAGCTGAGCCGCCATCTCCTCTGAGACAACCGAGACAGCTGAGCCGCCGCCTCATCTCCCTGGGCTGACCGGTCGAACAGCTTCGCCATCTCCTGGCTAAAATCCGCAAAAGTAGCACAACAGGGAGCCCGCGATCTCCATACAGCGATTCCCCATTCGCGGGCGCGACCCGAGAGGAGAGTGAGGATGTATGCCACCTTAGCCTCCTCTGTGGCGTAACGTCGAGGCTGCAGTGAGAACACCAGCGAACACTGGGAGAGAAAGGCTTGGCAGGCATTCGGATCGCCATCATACACTGGAGGATTGTTGGCATGAGGTTCGGGGTCCAAAGGAATACCAGCGCGGAGGACGGGACCCTGATTAGCCGCCTCCCGCTGAAGATCATCGACGCGCTTGAGGAGCTCAGCGACTCGGGCATTTAGCGCGCCCACCTCTTGCGCTGTGGTGTTGAGCTGGGTGGCGTGCTGCCCCAGCAAAACTCCCTGTTGCACAAGAGCAGAACGAAGCGGATCCGATCCCGCTGAATCCATCTTTGGTCAGATTGTTCTGTCACGGAAACGAGGCTGGATTCAGGTGCGGGTTCAACAGAGGCTTTATTGTACAGAGAAATCACCGCGGGCAATGAGTGCCTTCGCGGACAGTCAGTGTGGACGTGGAACTCCCAACCACCCAGATGGGGGGAAAGCAGCTTGCTAATCCGAGCGAGAGGCTGAGCGAGGCTGAGCACGAGCCGCAGAGTCCCAGGGTAGGCGGATGCCGGAGGAAGCCCACGGGTTCCTGAACGCCCTGAACGCAC
>NW_015634071.1:162200-163948 GCF_001515625.1 Sinocyclocheilus rhinocerous
AGACAGTCAGAGCAAGGGAATAATCACAACAATCTGACAAAAGACAGAGAAACACGAGGAGCTATAAGGAGAAGCTAATGAGAAGACCAGAACCAGGTGTGAAACAAGGGGCGAGCAGATAACAAGGAGGGCGGGGAAACAATCACGCTATCATGCTGAACGTGGCGAGCTGTCAAAACAACCACGCACAACAACACACAAACACAGAGACAACAAGAACAACAAGAAAAGACCCGAGACCCGACAGTACCCCCCCTCCCAGGAGCGCCACCAGGCGCCCCAGGAGGAGGCCCACCTTGTCGCCGACGGAAGTCCTCGATCAACGAACGGTCCAAAATGTCCCGGGACGGCACCCAGCATCTCTCCTCTGGACCATAACCCTCCCAGTCCACGAGATACTGAAACCCTCTGCCACGGCGCCGCTCGTCGAGTAATCTCCTAACCGTATAGGTAGGGGAGCCATCCACAAGACGAGGGGGTGGGGGGGCGGGAAGATCGCCGGCAGGGTTAAGGGGAGAAGAAAACACAGGTTTAACCCTAGAGACATGAAACACAGGGTGAACCCGACCAAGAGCAGGAGGGAGCTTGAGCCTGACCGCCACTGGATTAACCACCTTGGTGACACGGTACGGCCCAATGAATCTGGGTGCCAGCTTACGAGAAGGCGCCCGGAGAGGCAGATCCCTGGTAGAAAGCCATACCCGTTGACCGCACACATAGGTTGGAGGAGAGGACCGGCGACGATCGGCTGCTGCCTTGGTTCGTCCTGAGGTTCGGACCAAAACCCTCCTGACTTTCTCCCAGGTGCGGCGGCAGCGCTGAACGAAAGCCAGGGCGGACGGAACCGCAGCATCGGGTTCCTGTGATGGAAACAGAGGCGGTTTATATCCCACAGAGCACTCAAAAGGGGACATACCTGAAGCCGCCACTGGAAGGGAGTTACGCGCGTATTCTATCCAGGAGAGCTGTTGGCACCAGGAACTCGGATTGTTGGATGTCAGACAGCGGAGCATTCTTTCAAGATCCTGGTTGGCCCGCTCGCATTGCCCATTGGTCTGTGGATGGAAACCGGAAGACAGACTCGCAGAGGCCCCGATCTGTCTACAAAATTCTTTCCAAAACCGGGAGGTGAACTGAGGACCCCTATCTGAAACTACGTCAACCGGCAATCCATGGAGCCGGAACACGTGATCCACCATCAGTTGGGCGGTCTCCCGGGCGGAGGGCAATTTGGGCAGGGGAATGAAATGAACCGCCTTGGAAAAGCGATCCACCACAGTGAGAACCACAGTGTTACCCTTCGATGGGGGAAGCCCAGAGACAAAATCAAGGGCGATATGTGACCATGGACGGGAAGGGACAGGAAGAGGATGAAGCAGACCATCGGGAGGGCGATTCACTGGCTTACATTGGGCGCATGTGGGGCAGGCCAACACAAACTGTCTGACATCTGCGGCCAGTGTGGGCCACCAGAAGCGTTGACGGATGGCAAACAACGTGCTCCGAATCCCTGGATGGCAAACCAGCCTGGACGCGTGACCCCACTGAAGGACCTCGGGGCGCAGCACAGCCGGCACCGGCAACCTGCCCGCCGGGCACTTCCCTGGCACTTGCACCCCTCGACCGGCCTCCTCTACTCGCCGCTCGATACCCCAAGAAAGAGCCCCGACCACCACCCCTTCAGGAAGAATGGCTTCGGCCGTAAGCTCCCCCTCCGGAGCCCCGAACAGGCGCGAGAGAGCGTCCGG
>NW_015634071.1:166012-171316 GCF_001515625.1 Sinocyclocheilus rhinocerous
AGCAGAACGAAGCGGATCCGATCCCGCTGAATCCATCGTGGTCAGATTGTTCTGTCAGGGAAATAGGCTGGATTCAGGTGCGGGTTCAACAGAGGCTTTATTGTACAGAGATTTATCACCACGGGCAATGAGCGCCTCCGCGGACGGTTTGTGTGGACGTGGAATCCCCAACCACACAGATGGGTGGATAGCAGCGGCTGGAACAAGCCGCAACAGCGGCAGTGGAGACGAAGCCGGAGGGGCAGCTCGCTAATCCGAGCGAGAGGCTGAGAAGCCCAATAACGAGACCGCAGAGTCCCAGGGTAGGCGGATGCCGGAGGAAGCTCACGGGTTCCTGAACGCACAGAGAGGTGCGGGAAAATAAACAGACAGCTACGAGCACTGGAGCCTGGACGAGACAAGACAGGACTGGTAAGCGATACTAACACTGACAGTCAGATCAAGGGAATAATAACAACAATCTGACAAAAGACAGAGAAACACGAGGAGCTATAAGGGGAAGCTAATGAGATAACCAGAACCAGGTTTGAAACAAGAGGCGAGCAGAGAAACAAGGAGGGCGGGGAAACAATCATGCTGACATATGCGCATGTGGCGAGCTGTCAAAACAAGCCACGCACAACAACACACAAACACAGAGACAACAAGGAACAGGTGATCAGACCCGAGACCCGACAGCAGCGGGCTGCAATGCATTCTGGGGTCGCGTGACATTTAACGCAAATGTACAGTATATTGATGTAAATTTCAAATCTACAGAGACATTGCAGGATCTTCAATGGTTGAGATTCGGGAGTGGCAAGAGGAGTGATTCACAACTGTGGTAAGTGACTTATTTCAGTTTTTTTTTTTTTCATGTTTGGTAACTGTAGTAGTAGGTATCTGTGTTCGCGGTTCATATTGGTAACCCCGGATTCACGTATACTCGGGGCGGGGCGCGAGGGAGACTTGCGCGGGGTTTCAGCAGCGTGGTCGCGGTAGGATTTCACACATTCCCCGGCATTATAGCGGGTATGTGCAGAAAATCTCTGGGTTCCTACTTTAAGAATTACATGCTTCAATGACAACAGTTGTGATTCATGGGAACTTCGTGTTGATCAGCACGTCGTGATTATTTTACGGTGTAAATCAGATTTGCACAAGCAGTCGTTTGTTAACATGGGCGCCGAAATGAAAACGCGTCACTAAAGCCTCGCGGTCAGACCTCTCACTGAGGATGTGCGTGTCGTGTAAATTCTGAACGATGCTGTTAAAGCGGTTAACGTAACCAGCCAAATGTGTATTTGAGGACCTTTGCTAACTTGCTAATTTGCTTATTGTTTGTTTGTAATGCCTCTTGTTAACTTTGCTTTTAAAATAATTAGTTAATCCAGCCCAGCTTCATGTCTGGCCTTGCCTCTCTGTTCGCAGCATATTACATATTCAATCTGGAGTACCAGGAGGAGACCACCGGAACTCTGGAGTTCATTCAAAGGTAATGGTTGATTTCTAACAATTTAAGTACCTTCATTTTATATATGTAGATATTTTGTATTTTATATTTTATAAGAGATAGTATTTTTCAGGATGAATGATTTAGGCTAGATGTTTCCCTGTTTAACACTTGCAAGCTGTGTTAATTGAATCAGGTGTTTTAATTAGTGGGACATCTAAAATTTTCTGGGAGGTGAGTCCACAGGACTGGAGTTGAGAAACACTGCTCTACCATATTGGTCAAATTTCAAAAACATGATTACATACCTCAAAAGTTAAAACCAATGTGAATTACATACTGTCTGTTTCCTGACCCTTTAGGCACTCTGTAGGTATTAATCCGGAGAGAGGAACAAATAAGTTGAAAGGAAAAGTGCCATCTCAAACAACAGGACAAATGGTACAGAAGAAACAGTTTGAAGTGAACCCACATGTTGCCACTCTTCTTTGAAAAGTGAAGGATTTTCAGTGGAATTTCTGAAATGTAAGTGCACACACACAAACACCAATATCTTTTTTTTTCCATTTATTAGTTTCTATCTTTATCTGACTGTACCTGTCATCCCTCTATCTCAGACTGTAAGTTATTCCTCTATCAGTATCTGACTGTATCATTATGTTTTGTAATATATTTATCATTATATATTGTAATATATTGTCCTCTTTGTTCTTTTTAATATTTCTAACCACTCTTTGCATCCTGGCATGGGACCACATCTGGAGCGGAACTGTTCTCCTTTTTTTGATCAGAAGTTTTGTTGGACTCACTTGGGGCCTTGTTGTTTGGCCATGTTGGACTGTTCATGAAGTGGTGAAAAGTGTCTTTGTGGTTTATAGAACCGTTTTATTATGACCATGTTGGTTAACTTTAGGTTTTAAAGTTATGCAGGGTAATATATGTTTCAAGTAATTTAAAAATTTTACATTTTATGCCCAATTTATTTTGTAATTCAAAATAATACTAAATACACTGCTTCATGACATTTCTTTCATGCAAATTTTAAAGTTATATATTAAATACATTTTGACCTGTTTTTCAAGATTAAGAAGTGTCAAATTATTATTATTTTTTGCTTTGTTTTGTGAAATAACAGGTGAATTAAGTTATGCATTATACAACACTTTATGCACTTAAATATTGTTTAAAGCTTATGCAGTTAATGAATAGTTTAAATTTAAAATTCAGCTGCCAGTCATTATTTTTCATTAATATTATATCATACACACATTAAAGCAGTTTACTGTAAAAAAAAAAGTAAAATTACTGTAATCAGAAAATACAGAAAATTTCTGTAAATTAAATTACAGCAACGCTACTGTAAAAATTACAGTAACCGGCTGGCAACCCTGCTGCCAGTATTTTACTGTAAAATCTGCAGGTAATTTTTTACAGTGTAGTTACACGTTTCCTCCATGGCACCCGGAGGCTGAGGCCAGTACAGCGCACCAAGGTGCCCTCATGGGACCTGGCGGTGGTTCTGGAGGCTTTGTGCAATGCTCCTTTCAAACCCATTGAAGATATCTCTGACAAGCTCCTCACGCTGAAGACGATCTTCTTACTTGCCATATCCTCGCTGAAGAGGATAGGGGATCTTCAGTCACTTGCTGTATCGTGCCTGGAGTTTGCCCCGGGCATGGTTAGGGCGTTCCTTTACCCGAGACCCGGGTATGTCCCTAAGGTACCCACTTCTTCACCAGGTCCTGTAGTACTGAAAGCCTTTTGCCCTCCTCCCTTCCAGGAAGCAGGCCAGGAAAGACTCAATCTGCTTTGTCCAGTGCGAGCACTGGACACTTACATTCACAGAGCTGCCCAGTGGCGTAAGGCAGATCAGTTATTTGTTTGCTTTGGTCCGCCTAAGAAAGGGGCTCCAGCGACCAAGCAAACTATGAGTAGGTGGGTGGTCGAGACCATCACACTGGCCTACGAGTCCTCTGGCCTCCAGTCACCCGTCGGGGTGAGAGCACACTTGACTAGGGGTATGGCGGCCTCCAAGGCCTTATCAGTGAGCATGGCCCTTCAGGATATTTGTGCTGCGGTGGGCTGGTCCTCTCTGCACACATTTGTCCAGTTTTACAATTTGGACCTGACATCTACCCCAGGGTCCCAAGTTCTCTCGTCTTGATGTGCTTGCCAGATACACACCAGACAGGGACTTGCTCATATGGTGCAGTGGGCATTCTCGTTCCCAAAGCGTTTCGATGCAGCTCGAGTTCCTGAAAAAGAATGTCTCGAGGTTACGCATGCAGAAGCTGCGTCTCTCTGCCATACTCCCTGAATCCCTGCAGGGCTTCCACAGAAGCTAACGTGCATTTGTAAGATGCACTTTTATGCTTCCTGGTTGCTCACGTCACCCCGCTTGTGATGTCTCGCTTCTCTATTGGACTGATTTCACACGTTTCAGGACGTGGTCTCGCCGGGGCGTTCCCAAAGCGTTTCGATGCAGCGTCTTGTTCCCTTCGGGGAACCATGGTTACATACGTAACCTCGAGACGTTTCCTGTCATCCTCTCCTCCCTCTTGTCTTTTAAAATGTCACCTGTTTCAAATCCTTGGCTGTTTTTCTCTCTGCCACCTTCACAATAATGAGAGTAGGGCAGAGTGAATACGGCCTCCTGAATGCTGCATCGGATGTCACCAAGCTGAGATGATGAATGAGAATGCTTTCACTGGCCCGTGTTTGGGTGTAAAGTTCACCCTCAATTATGGCTGCTGTCAACCAATAGGTACCAGATTATGCTTCAGTGCTTCATGAGAGTTACAAAGCAGGGAGAGAGAGGAAAAAGAGAATTACATTTATTGGCACAGGAGAAAATGGATGAATGTGGGTAGAAACCCAGATGAACATTTATAGCAATTGATAAAAGACAGTGAAACAAAAATCTGTTTTTAACTTTTGCCAACAGTAGATGTTGAACCAAGTTGGATTTATTATCGCGCACATATCTTTCAACATTTGTTTCCTGAAGCATGTCTTAGTCACCTGACCAACACTGTAGCCTGTTAAGGGTATCTGGTGTCATGTTTTTGACTTTTAACAGGGTACCTGAATATCTTATTTTTTATTTATTATTATTATAATTTTTTTTTTGTTCTTGATGTTTTTACAGGCCTGAGGGAGGAGGTGAAAACTCTGAAAATAGATCTCCAGAACAGCATGCATGATCGAGAGCGTGTAAATAAACTCCTGGAGTAAGTTATTTTTGAATAATCAACACATTCATATTTAGACATGTTCATGTTTTGAATATACAGTAAAATTACAGTCTATCCATTTACGTTAATTACAGACAGTATATTTAGCTTTTGACGCGACAGACCCGAAGGCGTTCAAATCCACCTTTTTCCAATCTCATTCTTCACTCTATTCCCACTGCATATCTACTCGGAGAGCCATTTATTTTAAATAAAAAATGAAGAAAATATTAACAAAGTGGAAAAAAAAGTGCCTAACAGATGTATAATAGTGGGAATAATGTGCCTAACGGGTATTTAATTGGCCTATAATTTAAACTGGATGTGGTGTCCTTGCATTGATCTAATGCGCTGGCCAGTTACTGCAAACTGTTTTGTAATGTACTACAATACACTGAAGTGCAAATAATGTCTTCCACTATTTTTTTTTTTTTTTTTTTTTTTTTTTAAATTTTTTTTTTTTTTGAATTTTTAAAAAAAAAAAAAGAAAAAAAAAAAAAAAAAAAAAACCTGTACTGTAATTTCATGTTGTAACCAATAGATTCCTGTATAGGACTCTATAGAGAGGCTTGTGAATTCTCTAGTTGTTTTTATACATAATTGTTTACTTTTATTAGGTTGTGGATTTAAATGTATATT
>NW_015634071.1:171335-171619 GCF_001515625.1 Sinocyclocheilus rhinocerous
TACAAATAAGTACCAATAAACAAAAAAAACAACAAAAAAACCCCAAATATAATTAATTTTTTTAACATATATTCAACCTGTTCTAAATAAAAAAAAAGGGTAGGTAGAAGCCCTAGGCTTATTAAATCCTACCCTCAGTAATTACCAATACCAAATCACAATCAGCCATAATAAATCAGACATACCATTTTGAATAATACAAAAATACTAGTCCAAATTACGTCCTACTTTATCTATCTATTAAGATAAAGAAGACAAACAGAAACAAAATCAAGCAGCATTAA
>NW_015634071.1:174419-180645 GCF_001515625.1 Sinocyclocheilus rhinocerous
CAATCACAGTGCACTGGGTCAGCTGGCCAATCAGAGCGGACTGCGCTTGTCAAAGGAGGGGGCTTTGTAGAAAACGAAGCGTTTGAGAGAGGCGGGGCATAAAGGACCTACAATAATGTACAGTATTTGAAAAATAATGTGTTATTTGAACATTAAAGCATGTCAACATATTCTGTTACACCAAATACACAAAATAATGATCTTTAAAAAAGCATCATATGACCCCTTTAACAACAATGTTGAAATTCTCACTCTCATGCCCCACTTCTGTATTTATCAAAAATAAATCTTGTATGCCTTCTTTTAAATTGCAACATATTAACACTTTCTTTGATATATCCGTTTAATCTATTCCACGATATCACCCCACAAATCGAAATGCACATACTTTTGAGTTTTGTCCGTGCATTTTGCTGTCTCATATTTAAAGCCCCTCTCAAATTATAACACCCCTGTCTATCTGTGAATAATTGTTGTATATTTCTAGGCAGCTGTTTATTTTTTGCTTTATAAACTATTTGTGCAGTTTTAAATTCTACCAGATCATTAAACTTTAAAGTATGAGATTTTAAAAACAATAAATTGGTATGCTCATAATATCCTACTTTATTTACTATCCCAATTGCTCTTTTTTGTATTGTACTTAGTGTTTGTAGGGTGGTTTTGTAGGTGTTGCCCCATACTTCAACACAATAATTTAAATATGGCAATACAAGTGAATATATACAGAATATAAAGTGCTTTCTCATTAAATACATGCCTTGCTTTCGCAATTACTCCAATACTCCGTGCTACTTTTGCTCTCACATGTTTAATGTGGGGTTTCCAACAGATTTTGTAATCAAGAACCCCTAGAAATTGAACCCCTAGAAATGTATTTTCATATACTCTTTCTATTTCAACATTATTAATCATTACTTTTACTTGTGTATCAGTTTTGCCGTTTCCAAACAGCATACATTTAGTTTTATCTAAATTTATCGATAATTTATTCAAGTCAAACCACATTTTTATCTTATTCATTTCTGCTGTGACCACCTCCAAAAGCTGCTGCAGATTTTCCCCAGCACAGAAAATATTAGTATCATCAGCAAAAATCACAAATTTTAAGAGATTTGTCACCCTACATATGTCATTTATATACAATATAAATAAATTTGGACCCAAAATCGACCCCTGTGGGACTCCACATGTGATATCTAAACACTCTGATCTATGTTCCCCAATTTGTACGAATTGAAGTCTGTTACTTATGTAACTTTTCATCCAATCAAGTACAACCCCTCTGATACCATAATTTTCCAATTTATTGATTAATAAACGGTGATCAATTGTATCAAAAGCTTTTTTCAAATCTATAAATACTCCCACTGCATAGTTCTTATTATCTATAGTACTAGTAATATTTTCAATTAACTCCATTAATGCCATGGATGTGGATCTGTTCGACCTAAATCCATACTGACTATCAACTAACAATTCATGCTTTTCCATAACATTTTCCAGTCTATTAACGTACAATTTTTCCAATATTTTAGAGAACTGAGAGAGTAGAGACAATGGCCTATAATTAGTAAATTGATTTCTTTCTCCAGCTTTGTATAATGGAATGACTTTGGCAATTTTCATTTTACTTGGAAATACACCTGTTTTAAAAGACAAATTACAAATATAAGTTAACGGTTTAACAATTGGCCCAATGATTTATTTGATTAAAGCCATATCAATGTCGTTCCAGTCTGTGGACTTTTTATTCTTCCATTTGCTAACAATTTCAATAATCTCCTTTTCGTCGGTTGGTTTCAAATACGTAGAATTTGGATTATTGTCTGAAATATCCATAGCCTTCACCTCTCCTATTACTGTCTGTTGATTTTCAATTCCCTCTGCTAGTCTTGGTCCGACACTTACGTAAAAGTTATTAAACCCATTAACCACATCATTCATGTTGCTTACAGTCCCCTCATTATCTATAAAATACTGAGGATATTATATGCTCCTTGATCCATTCCTGATAATATTATTTAACACATTCCATATTCCCTTCATATCATTTCTATTATCATTTAATATTTTATTATAATAATCTTTCTTACTTATCCTCATAATACTAGTCAGTTTATTTTTATATCTTTTATACTTATTATCAGCTTCAATAGTTCTGTGCTTTATAAATTCTCTATACAAGGTATTCTTTTTTTTACAAGCATTTTGTAAGCCCTTTGTCATCCATGGTTTCTCATTAAATGTATTCTTTATTTTTTTAATTGTTTTAAAGGACATTGTTCATCATATAAAGTTTTAAATATCATCAGGAATGTTTCATATGCTTTATCAGTATCAGTTTCCTCATACAATTTTTCCCAGTTATGTTTAAATAATTCACTTCTTAATTTATTATTGATTCCACTGTTCTAATTCTCCTGTAACTAATTACATTAGTATATTTTAACTTCACATGATCACAAGCGCACATTATAAAAACTGGTAAATGGTCACTTATATCATTAAGTAATAACCCACTCTTTATACTATTATCCATTCTGTTTGTGAATATATTATCTATTAGAGTTGCACAGTGAGATGTTATTCTGCTTGGTTTAGTTATTAGTGGAAAAAAACTCATACTAAACATTAAATCAATAAACGCATCAATCAGTTTATGGTTGTTGGGATTTAAGAGATCTAAATTAAAATCCCCACATATAAACACATCTTTATGATATTTCTTAGCAAATAACCTTTCCATACTATTCTTAAATATTTCAATATTGGAACCAGGAGCTCTATATACACAACTTATAATTACATTTTTATTTTTTTCCAGAATAATTTCTACCGTTATAATCTCCATCTCATCATCAATATTAGTCATATTTTTCAAAATTGTATAATTTAATCTCCTGTCCACATACAAGGCCACTCCACCTCCTTTTTTATTCTCTCTATTAATGTAATTCAGTTCATATCCATTTAACTCACAATCCACTCCCTTCTCATTACTAAGCCAGGTCTCAGATATGGCTATCACCTGGAATGGTTTGTTTCCAGTATTGGTATTTGCACTATACATAATAGCATCTAACATGATTTACACTTAGGCCATGTTCACACAGCAGCAATACGTATGTAAGTCCTGTCCTGTATTTGAGACATTAATACGGTTGCGTTCACACTTTGTTTATTCACAAACAACTGCATTCCATAACTCAACTCACACCTGTAAATTTTCAGGACTCACAACTGTATGTTTGGCAAAGTCCTGCTTTGTGAACTGAACCATACTGGACAACTAGTTGTCTGTCACATTATACAGTACGAGAGAGCTGCTCTGTGCTTCATATACGCATCTATCTACACATACACATCTTGCGAGTTTTCATGTTTGGTTTCAGTAACTTGCAGAGACACAGATATGAGCTGGGTGTCTGAAGGTTTAGATCCAGTCATTGTCCTCCACTAGAGCTACTGTTTTGTGGTCAGCTTGCGACTCAAATGCTCGCACTTTATTGTTATAAAAGCTGCCATCAGTTCATTTAGATTTGATTAATGAAATTAAATGTGCCTTATTTGAACTTTTGTTGTGTCAAATCGTGATAAGACTTGGACAGAGAGTTTTAGACTGTGACATTATTCATGACACACAAACACACATCACACACACACACAAACAAGTGCTAATATTATTGTCAAAGGCTGACACACTCAAAGGTGCAGTACTCTGACCCAGTATTTTATCCTGATTTACCCAGGATTCAGCGTTCTACCTCTTGATAGCTCTTCATCATACACGCTACATCCAAACATCTCAGCACAGCTTACATTACAGCTCAATATAACACCATTATCTATAAAACACCCCCTCCTCCCTTCTAGAATGATTTAATGTGTGTGGGGAAGGAGAAAGAGGAGCATTTTATGATTTGCTCAGTTGAGTAACAGCCATCCATCTTTCTCCCAGTCTGAGTGAAACCATTTGGTATTACATTTGCATGCCAATGCCCCACCAAACAGGATAATTTATATAACCAAAGCGATGAGGATATCTTCCCTGCGCGATGTGATGTATCTCCTTATTTTTATTTTTTTTCCTGGAAGTGCAGGAGGAGTGAAGACAAGCTCTGTGACCTGGCAGCGTGTGAGGAAGAAACATTTTTGTTGAGTCTGAGGTTGTTGCTTCACACTCAGTACAACTCCCTCCTCTGAGATTCATCGCATTACACACACTGACTCAACATTGGCTCATACTCCTTTTATAATCTGTCCCAACTTCTGTTTTTCTGGCTTATTTTTTCCCTTTTGTGAGCAAAGGAGCCTCTCTCTGTTTCTCTGTCAATGAGAGCTGTCAGAATGCTCCGTGGCAGGACAGTGTATGTGATGTGACAGTGGGAGAGCTGTGGTTGCTGTCAGGGCCACGCTGGCATTGACAGCTGTGTATGTGTTCGTGAGACGGGGCTTGTTGCGTGCTGGTCCTTCCTGCCTTCTGTGCTAATGTACTTTGGTAGGTTGATAAACATATCTGATGTAACTGACAGGCCTCCATTTTTGAAAGAAATTAATGGTTTTATTCAGCAAGGATGCATTTAATTGATCAAAAGTGACGGTAGAAACATTTATGTTCCAAAGATTTCTATTTTATATAAATGTTGTTCTTTTGAACTTTCTATTCATCAGAGAATCCTGATTACTCAGAATCTACACTGTAAAAAATAAATAAAAATAAAATAAAAACTTTTGGCAGCTGTGGTCGCCAGGATCATTTTGTAAAAAAAAAAAAAAAAAGTAAAAATGTAAACATATTTACAGAACAAACTGTACAATTTACAATATAAAACTGTATTTTACAAAACAAGAAAATTTAATTTTAAACCAGAAAATTAAGCAACGCACACTGCTACTAAAATCTGTTTTATACCTTTAACATATACTGACAACAACCATAATAATGCCAGTGAAAAAAAGAAAAAATGTAAACATATTTACAGAACAAACTGTACAATTTACAATATAAAACTGTATTTTACAAAACAAGAAAATTTAATTTTAAACCAGTAAATTCAGCAACGCACACTGCTACTAAAATCTGTTTTATACCTTTAACATATACTGACAACAACCATAATAATGCCAGTGATAAAAGAGGAAGCCACATGAAGTATAAAGAAGAAGGTCATCATAAGCAGCTTTCCAACAAACTTAAGTACATACTAGTATACTGATGGTGTAAACGTCATTCATGCAAACACAAAACACCATCATGGTAACACATATGACATTTAAATAATGCATTATACGTTGATTTGTTCTTTTTTACTTCTAAAAACTATACAATTGACAGTATTTTACTTTTTACATTTTACATGTTACTAAAATGACAAGAAATGTCCAGTTAGATTGTAACGCTTGGCCTTATAAAAGGCAGGCTACACAAATAAAATTGTCCTGTTACCTCTTTAACCAGTGTAACAACGTTCGTAGTTCGGGAAGAAGGAGGCGGGAACCGGCGAACATTTGAACAAAACTTTAATAATAAAATAAACACAAAATAGCACGACAGCCCCTCGCGGACGACTGTCATGCACAAACAGAACCAAAACACAAAATAAAATCCAGGCCTGG
This sequence comes from Sinocyclocheilus rhinocerous, assembly GCF_001515625.1. Classification (NCBI taxonomy): domain Eukaryota; kingdom Metazoa; phylum Chordata; class Actinopteri; order Cypriniformes; family Cyprinidae; genus Sinocyclocheilus; species Sinocyclocheilus rhinocerous. Next base: position 180,039 of record NW_015634071.1, read on the forward strand.
TCCTCTCTCGTCCAACACTGTCGTCACTCCTCCTTTTATCCTTCCGGAGCTCCTCCGTGGGACTTGAGACCGGTGAGTGGCGCAGATGTTGCACATTAGCATTTACTCCACCGGCCTCGCTCCATTCCCACAGTTCTCGGCCCCGCCCCTCTCATCACAACCAGTTTGTTTGGATAAGTGAAGACATAATAAATGCCACAGGAAACAAGATTGAATACCAACCCAAAGTGTATTACAAAAAAAAAACACAAAAAAAACCCGATATATACAATTTCTGTCAGGACCACTATCGTCAAAGATGATTGACAATTAGCATACAATTTGGATTGGCGGTATGGTTCTGTTCTGGGCAAGAACTCCCTGCGCATCCATGCAGCCTAGCATGGATGAGAGCAGGGAGAGCAGCGATAACCCCCCCAGGGTAAACAGAATATAACCAACATAAATGTATTGCAGATATCGTTAAAATTCAATAATTTATGTACACATTTTAGAATTTGTCTGATTGAAAGGATAATCAGAAGGCTGAATCCTGACTGACAGAAGAGGAGCTGGGGATGGAGAAGGGTAATTAGCTATTGAGCAATGCGAAAACTGCTGATAATAC
>NW_015634071.1:181395-182184 GCF_001515625.1 Sinocyclocheilus rhinocerous
CAAGCATGTTTCCAATACGACTAGACAGAACAAGCGTGTCTGATACAGGAACAGAATCAACGCTGAACTGACGGCTGCATCCAAAACTGGAAAATGCTGCCTTCGGAAAACACATTCAAGGTAGGAAGTCATCGAGACATGTCGAATACCAAATTAGCTTCAATTCCTGCCTCCTGAGATACCTCATCTGGTCGATATTAAAAGGCAGAATAGATGTATCCTTTGCTGCCTTGATACCCACAATCCTGTGTGTTCTATCCTGTGATGGTTGATCAAATAAATCATTGGTTAGATTCTGTGATGACAAGCACGGTGTGTGTTGCATGCTTATTCTAGCAATTAAATTCCAATGATGCTCACAAATCTGTGTTTTTATAACAGTAAAAGCATTTTTAGGTAGTTGCACTGTTATATTGAGTCACGTTCAAGAAACACTGATGAAAGCATATACACCCCCACTTAATTGGTATTTAAATAGCATATATTAATGTTTAACTTATTCATTAACAGATGGCGCTGCATTAAGCAGTATAAAAGTGGTTCTGTTGCTTTATGAAAACATTTCTGAAACATCTGTGCATTTGACAAATGTTGCATTTCATTCACTTAATCTGTGAATGTATGCAAACACTGCAAGAGCGTCATTACCAGGAGCAGAAAGTGTCTGACTTGACGTCTCCACTTTAATTCCGCCCCGACTGCAAGCGGCTACTCTCTCCAGCCGGAGGCAGGCTAGTGTAGTTCCTCTCGAACAACCTAGTCTTCTCGAGCAAGTAACTGCGGCGCTGC
>NW_015634071.1:182263-187260 GCF_001515625.1 Sinocyclocheilus rhinocerous
GTGTTGCCAGTGACAACAGATAAGTACCACACATTTGCATGAACTAGCACAAGCATTTAACTGAAAACAACTTAATGAGCCCAAGCTACACGGATAGCCTTAGCAACACGCATGTTGCAGATAACCTGAGAGCATTAAATGGAACTTAGCTTGTGAAGACGTTCGAGAGAGTGAAGCATAGCAGCTGTGAAGTGATGCTTGATCTCTTTATATCCTTCTTGGGGATGAAGTTCCCATCTGAACTTGTTCTTGAGTCAGCCACATAACTTGTGGAGTCCATGACAATAATGTAGCGATGCGTGAAATAATGCTAACTCAGTCACTTCCGAATCAGGCAGCTTATAATCAATGTGGTGAATTCACCTGTTCAAGTTAACGAACTTGAATGAATCGTAGGTGAGACCACTGGGGAAGCGAATTCCACTTCTCTCACTTCCAATTCCTGCTGATGGTGTTTTGTCTGCCGAATTCGCCATTTAATTAGCTATTGAGCAATGCGAAAACTGCTGATAATACTGAGGGACCTTATATATGAATGCTTAGATAGGTGTTGTATTCCCATAGGTTGATGGGGATCAGCTGAGAGTCAGCTGATGCGAGCTTGACTAACGTGACCTGCCAGAACTAACGCTACGCTAGATATTTACAATAAATGAATGTGCCTGTGTGCGTACTGTCCTTTAAAGTCCAATGGTATGTGTGTGTCTGTGTGTGTGTGTATTTTCGGTTCGGCCTCACTGGTGTAGTATTTAGAGTCCGGGAGCACGTTGAGGAGCAGCGCTGTCCTATGACGAAATCCTGTACAAATAGTCCCACAAAACTCGACTATTCCACAAGGATAATTCCAAGATTCATAGCGATTAACAGCTGACTGAAGAGATGATCGATCGTTCGGTGTATCCACAAATGAGCACGTTTAGCATTGCTGCTTGTATGCTGCTAACCGGCTTCTTTTATCGGAAGTGTAAAATCAGCTGATCCAGGTGACTTCACAGGGATTCCCTGGCGCGTTGCGAGTGAACTCTCGTGAGAAGAAACAGGGTCCACAACACTCGACGGGGCAATACACACAAAGGGACATCAATAACAGCTGTGATACATCAACAATCAAATTAGCATTTTATCAACAGCTTTATAAATATCTCCCTCTTATGTGGCCGTGCAACGGTGTCGGAGGTGAGTGTCCATAATAACGTTTCAAATTAACCACATTCATCACATCGGTTTTAAGTGGGTTGCCCCAGCACACAGTGTAATTTAGTGTAAGTGTTCTGTTTCTTACTGGTGGGAAGTGGACCCATTAGATCAATCCCTAGAGTGTACCCAGGTTCAGTGATCTGTGAACTGTGAATCTGTAAAAGTCCGGATGGTTTTGTATTGCTGGGCTTGTATTTCTGGCATACCTCACAGCTTTTGATATATTGCCAAACGTCCCTCCTGACGGACGGCCATCATGCCACCTCCAGGATTTTCAGCAGTGTTTTTAGCTGTCCAAGATGGCCTTCTAGGGGATTATCATGGTAATAGTGCATGAAGTCCGTTCTTAGTGTCTGTGGTACCACCAGCTGATATTTTTCTCCTTTATGTCTTAAAGGAACTTTGCGGTACCACACCCCTTGGTGGTCTTCAAAGGTGATGGGCTGTTCTTTGGCTGAGCGAGGTTGGATGTCAGACTGCAGGTGAGTGATGGTATGATCCAAAGCTTGAGCTTTATCAATTTCTTCCAATGAATGTGGTAAGGTAGACGAGTGATGAGAAGTTATGGAAAGACATGGGACAGCATGAGTAGAAGGTGGCTTGCATGCCCTGGACAAGGCATCTGGACCCATGTTGAGGCAGCCTTTCCTGTGATGGACCTGAAAGTTGAATTGTTGCAGTCGGAGAGTCCAACATGTGAGGCGTGAGAAGGTTTTGGGGCAGTTGAAGGCCCAGGCGAGTGCAGCATGATCCTTAAAGACATCAAACAGCCTCCCCTCCAGGTAATGCCTCCACTTTTCAACAGCCCAAACCACAGCTAGACATTCTTTTTCAGACGTACTATAATTTCTTTCTGCACCTGTTAAAGTCCGTGAGGCATATGCCACCACCTTTTCTCCTTCCGCAAAGTGTTGAGTGAGGATAGCACCCAGTCCTAGATCACTCGCGTCCGTGTGCACTTGAAAGGTTTTGTTGAGGTCTGGTTGGATGAGTACAGGTGAGTTTTGTAATACTTGTTTAAGTGCATTCATGCTATCTTGACATTCTGGAGTCCACTCCCACTTAACTCCTTTCTTTTTGAGGTGGTTCAATGGAGCAGTGATATCAGCGAAGTGGGGAATGAATTTATGATACCACCCTGCCAAGCCCAGGAATAGTTGCAGAGCTTTGAGGTCTTGCGTAGAAGGGAACTCTGCAACGGCCTTGGTCTTCTCTTCACACCCCTCTTGGAGACTACATGGCAGAGGAACTTGAGCTGTTGCTTGAAGAAGTGGCATTTCTTCATGTTCAGACTTGCTGGAAACCTGTGATGGCAGGAAAGGGTAATATGTGTAGTCTTTTCCAGATCTTAAGCCATATCTGCTTTGTCCCACTTCCAACACAGCTCCAGTGGCTTTCAGGAAGTCCAACCAAGCAATAAGGGGAAAGGCGAGGTGATTGTCTTTCAGGATATATGTATTCACCATGCACTCTTGATCATGCAAGTGATACAGGAACTTTTGCAGGTCTCTGGATTGGTGAATTGTTCCATCTGCCATTATGAATCTCTGCGGGGCAGAGGTAATGACTGGTGGACTCTCAGTCTTCAGCTGTTTCCACAGGCTCTCCTGCATCTTCAAAATATCTTCTTTGGAACAACATAAGGGTGAGTAAATGATGACAAAATCTACATTTTTGTCTGAACAGTCCCTTCAACATAATTTAAGTTATTCGAGCAAACAAGCCAAGAATAACACCTGAATTATTCAACTTTCTCACTAATGGCACTCCAGTGACTTTGATTTTTCAGGAGGGAACTTTAGACCTTTTGAATTAGATTGCGCTTGGAGTTCTCTGAAAAAGCGTGACGTGTGTGTGCAGATGTGTGTGCCAACGCTTTGATATCTCCATTTCAGGGAAGAAAGAGCAGTGTTTGAATGCAGCATGTGTTCCCATGACAACCACGCAACCTCTAACCTTATTTTAGACACGCATATCACATCTGCCAAGCTGGTTTGTTTCCGTGGCTACACTGATACATGTCAGAAATAATTAGGGGCTATTTAAATTACATATGGGGTGACACAACACCAATGTGATCAACCTGGGAGAGAGTTGAAAAGAGCAAGACTGAAAGAAATAAAGAGAATGAACACTTTTGTAAATGACCTGGACCTCCATCTGGTGAGATTTGAAGGGATATAAAGTACAGTACAGTATATAGCTAAGAAACATGTTGATATGCAAAACATTTCACTGGACCTTCTCAACTGAAGTATGAACTATTGGAGTTCAGATGTCACACATTTTTTTTCACCGTATTCCCTCCTAAACACTGAAAAAAACAAAAAAACGATACCTGGACTTACATGTGTCACGATGCCCCTCAGGCCTAAAGCGCACATGTGGAACACCATAGTGCTCTCTAAGAAACAGACTCTCTCACATGATACAGATTCCACCTCCATTTGTTCCCCATTAATGAACCTCAAAGAGTGCTGTCCAAAGTTATTGTAGCAAGAAAGGGGAAGAGAAAAAGGAGATAATGTTTTATTATGGCATTATTTTGCTTACAAACTGAATTTGTACTTGTTCAGAAGAAAATGTGAGTGTTTCTTACCTGTGTGAATGTTTCCTTTATGATCCAATTGTAGAGTGCTTGTCAGGGTGTTTCTATGCAGTTGCTAAGCATGTTGCTGCGGGGTTGCTATTTTGTTTAAAAGACTGGGTAAAATATTGATTTATTTTGTTTAATTAATCATGATTTTCATTTAATTGGAAAAAAAACACTTTTACTCTTTTTTTACTCAAACTTTCATTTGAGTTTGTTTTAATTAAATGTCTTCAGAGCTTCTTTCATGCAAAATTTGGTAACATTTTACAATGAGGTCCTATTAGTTGGTTAATGCATAAACTAACAATGAGCTGTCCGTTTGTTACAATATTTATTGATCTTTGTTAACATTAGTTAGTAAAAATACAACTGTTCATTGTTAGTTCATGTTAGACCAGGTCCATTAAATACTATTACCATACAACTTTTGATTTTAATAGTGTACTAGTAAATGTTGGAATTAACATTAAGATTAATTAATGGGGGGGGTTGTGTTCAGAGACTTGTCTGTAAGTCCGCTAGAAAGGAATGTGAATGAAAGGCGTTCTTCGTGTTTAACGTCTATTACCAATAAACATGCAGACTGCTGGAATACAAAAACATTGTTTTAGGTCGAGCTCAATTTGTGAAAACTTTCACAATCGCATTTTATCGCGTGGCCGTGTTTCTCTTTGCTCTGCCCCCCGTTTTTTGTATAATAATGTCATACAGTGCTGTTCCAGTGAATAACGGTTTCCAATTCATTAGGTAAATGAGCTTATACACATATACACTTGTACACTTTTTTTGACAAAGTTTTGGTTGTTGTACCTTTCCTTGAGTACTTGGCTTCACTATTCTGATTTGCGAAAGTTTCACAATATAGCTTTTGTCAGTTAACCCTTTCTTGATCCCTTAACTTAACTATTCTGATCTGAAAAATTTCACAGTTCAGTGTTGGTCAGTTAACCCTTCCCTGATTCATTTACATCACTATTTTGATTTGTGAAAACGTTCACAGTGCAGTTATGGTCAGATAACGGTTCAGTCAGTAACATCACTATTCTGATCTGTGAAAACTTTCACAGTTCACTACGGGTCAGCTGACCCTTCCCTGGGTCACTAACATCACTTTCACCCAGGGAAGGTTCAGCTGACCTGTAGTGAACTGTAAAAGTTTTCACAAATCAGAACAGTGATGTTAGTGACTCAGGGAAGGGTCAGCTGA
>NW_015634071.1:188390-190056 GCF_001515625.1 Sinocyclocheilus rhinocerous
TCATTAGGTAAATGAGCTTATACACATATACACTTGTACACTTTTTTTGACAAAGTTTTGGTTGTTGTACCTTTCCTTGAGTACTTGGCTTCACTATTCTGATTTGCGAAAGTTTCACAGTATAGCTTTTGTCAGTTAACCCTTTCTTGATCCCTTAACTTAACTATTCTGATCTGAAAAATTTCACAGTTCAGTGTTGGTCAGTTAACCCTTCCCTGATTCATTTACATCACTATTTTGATTTGTGAAAACGTTCACAGTGAAGTTATGGTCAGACAACGGTTCCCTGAGTCAGTAACATCACTATTATGATCTGTGAAAACTTTCACAGTTCACTACAGGTCAGCTGACCCTTCCCTGAGTCAATAACATCACTATTATGATTTGTAAAAAAAAAAAAATCACAGTTCAGTACGGGTCAGCTGGCCCATCCCTGAGTCAGTAACATCACTATTCTGATCTGTGAAAACTTTCACAGTTCAGTTTGTTTCAGCTGACCCTTCCCTGAGTCACTACCATCACTATTATGATTTGTGAAAACTTTCACAGTTCAGTACGGGTCAGCTGACCCTTCCCTGAGTAACATCACTATTCTGATCTGTGAAAACTTTCACAGTTCACTACAGGCCAGCTGACCCTTCCCTGAGTCATGCACATCACTATTCTGATTTGTGAAAACGTTCACAGTTCAGTTCAGGTCAGCTGACCTTTCCCTGGGTCACTAACATCACTATTTTTACCCTTTCCTGAGTCAGTAACATCACTATGCTGATCTGTGAAAGCTTTCACAGTTCACTTTGGGTCAGCTGACCCTTCCGTGGGTCACTAACATCACTATTTTGACCCTTTCCTGAGTCAGTAACATCCCTATTCTGATCTGTGAAATCTTTCACAGTTCAGTATGGGTCAGCTGACCCTTCCCATGGTCACTAACATCACTTTGCTGTGAAAAAAAATCACTACCTGAATTCACAAATCATAGTGTAACGAGGCGTCAACAGAGTGAGGATCCATCTGCAGCTTTATTGAAATCGTAGTCAACAGGCAAGGTCAAACACCAGCAAACACAACAGAGGAGAGAAGCCAAATCGTTATACAGGGACGTGAAAAAGGGTCAGGGCAGGCAGCAAACAATCAGTAGTCAATGAACAATAGCAAGAGTTCGGGGGCAGGCGGCAGGTAATCAGAAGGAGAGAAACAGTCCAAGGTAATACACAGAGAGGTCAGACACGGAAAGAAACGCTCAGAAATGTAATCCGGATGAAGTTCGTTGGTGAGTGTGGGGTCGAGGATGTCCTTAGCATTGACCCAGGAATGCTCCTCCGGAGCGTACCCCTCCCAGTCCGCCAGATATTGGAGGGTGCCACCCCGACGTCTGGAATAGAGTAGTTCTCGAACCTGGTAAATCTCCTGGTTCTTTTAGTCTCGCCGGTTGTGGCCAGTCGAGAACTGCTCTGACCTTCTTCTCATCCATCGCCACTCCCTCCTGACTGATGATGTAACCCAGGAATGACGTACCGGTCTGGTGAAATTCACATTTCTCAGCTTTGGCATACAGTTTATGGTTGATGAGTCTTTGTAAAACTGACCTCACGTGTTGTACGTGTTCCTCATATGTGTTGGTTGAGATAAGGATGTCATCGATGTAAACGATTACCCAACGATC
>NW_015634071.1:190502-194923 GCF_001515625.1 Sinocyclocheilus rhinocerous
TTAGAAAGTTCCTCGTTGATATATTTCTTCATAGCCTCCGATTCTGGTTGAGATAGGGGAAAGATACGGCCTTTGGGTGGTGTTGTACCTGGTAGTAAGTCAATAGCGCAGTCGCTAGAACGGTGAGGAGGTAGTTCTGATGCCTTGGATTTACTGAAGGCCTCAACGAGGTCTGTGTACTCTGAGGGAAGTGTGGACGAGTGAGCTGATTCGTCCGTGAGCTTGACGGCTTGAACTGAGATTGCTGGCTTGTTGCTCAGACACTTGGCTTGACATGAAGGATCCCACTGAATGATCCGACCCTCCTTCCAGGAGATGAGTGGGTCATGTTGTCGTAACCAGGGAAGTCCGAGAATTACCGGGTTATGTGGTGAAGTGATGATGTAGAAACGAATGCTCTCCGTGTGAAGGGTCCCGGTCTCCAAACATAAGTCCACGGTGGTGTGCATGACCTTTCCCTCACCCAGAGGACGTCCATCTAGCGCCTCCACTGCCAGCAGAGAATTGCAAGGGATTAGAGGAATGTTATGTTGTCGAGCAAATTCATGTGACATGAAATTCCCCGCTGCCCCTGAGTCCAGTAGCGTTGAGGTAGATATGTTATTACCCTCTATGGATATTGTTATGGGTACTTTTATGCATGTACTGGAGTGATGTGCCTGAATGCATGGACTCACCGCAGATGAATTACAAGAGGCGGTCGTGTGGGACAGGAGGCCCGGAGATAGACAGCTTGGCCGCAATAGAGACAAAGACGTTGAGTGATTCGGCGCTCTCGCTCCTTTGGAGACAGGTGAGTGTATCCGAGCTGCATGGGTTCCACAGAAGAGGAGGAAGAAGTGATTGGAACCGGATGACTGGTGGGTATCGTTCTGGTAGGGCGACGAGAACAAATCATATTGTTAATTTGAATAGACAGTTCTATTAATTGGTTGAGAGTTCTCCCCTTGTCCCTGCACGCCAGTTCAGATTGTAGTTCTAGGCTGAGTCCCTTGCGGAAGAGGGGCGACGAGAACAAATCAAATTGTCAATTTGAATAGCCAGTTCTATTAATTGGTTGAGCGTTCTCCCCTTGTCCCTGCACGCCAGTTCCGATTGTAGTTCTGGGCTGAGTACCTTGCGGAAGAGCAGTTTCAACGTGCTTTCAACCCAATCAGTCTGAGCGACGAGGGTGGGAAATGACAAGACGTACTCAGCTGCAGTATTTCTGCCCTGAGATAAGGCGAGCAATTGTTCATCCGCATCTTTACCTCCTTCAGGATGTTCGAATATTTCTCGGAAGCGTCGGAGAAAAGTACTAAATGTGGGGAAAGCTGATCCATCCTCCCTCCATACTGCCGTGGCCCACTCCAAAGCCTTACCAGTTAGTAGTGAACATACAAAGGAGATCTTACTGATATCAGTGGTGTACATCGCAGGCTGTTGGTTGACAAACAAGGAGCATTGCAACAGAAATTCTTTACACTTCATGGGGTTTCCGTTGAATTTGTCTGGAAGAGCCAGACGAGGATTCATCGAGGGAGTGGAAGGGAATGACGTGTCCATGCTCAGCTGATTAAGCGCTGATTCCGGAGATGAAAGGCGCATACTCCGAAGCGCGTTAACAAGCACCTCAGATAGTGTCGTCAGTCGAGCCAGTGGGTGTTGATGAGCAGCGAGTTGATTTGCCTGAGCCGATACTTCCGTGGTAAGTTGAGCCAGAGCTGCTGGATCATGTAATGGCGAAGTCTTCTGTAACGAGGCGTCAACATAGTGAGGATCCATCTGCAGCTTTATTGAAATCGTAGTCAACAGGCAAGGTCAAACACCAGCAAACACAACAGAGGAGAGAAACCAAATCGTTATACAGGGACGTGCAAAAGGGTCGGGGCAGGCAGCAAACAATCAGTAGTCAATGAACAATAGCAAGAGTTTGGGGGCAGGGGGCAGGCGGCAGGTAATCAGAAGGAGAGAAACAGTCCAAGGCAATGCACAGAGAGGCCAGACACGGAAAGAAACGCTCAGAAATGTACACAGGGGCAATACAAGACTTCGCAATGAGGGAGAGTCTGAGAACTGGTTAAATAGTCCACTAATGAGAGTCAGGTGCAGGAGCAATCAGAGCCTGGTATGTGAGTGTGTGTGTGTGTAGTCCGGATAAAGTTCAAAACTCGGGAGAGCGCTCCCTCTGGTGGTGAGCGGGAGGCATGGCGGGATTCTCGTTTGTGACGCATAGAGAATGATATTCGGTATTATTTGCATGTCTATGACAGCGCAATGCGTAGCCTATTTATAGCCAAAGGAAATCTGAATATCAAACCACAAACAATCTTTACTGCGGTAACAAATGTTAACAAATGGAACTTTACTGTAAGTGTTAGGCTACCTGAGATTGTAAGTGAAGTGAACACAACTGTTTTTGGTTGTGTTGATTGATTATATCTGTAAAATAAAATGCAATATACAAATTCAATAAGTAAGGAATAATTGACGACGGGCCGTTGAATTATTAGAAAAACAATGCACACCCGAGGTGGTGATGCGGCCACCTTTGCGGATACAAAGGTTGCCACACCTCAAGACATTGAATGCCGCTTTGACTGTCGGCTAGAAGTCTGCTGCGGAGCTCGCCCCAGTGCGGGCTCGGCAGAAGTGCGGATCGAGGGCGCATAACGGCCGCAAAGGGGGCGCTCGCGAGAACCCTTCTGAAGGCTAAAATGACAAATGGGACACCCTACGGTCTCGTGGACTTAACGGACACGCGCACGCGGCGGCCATTGTAAGACCGCAAGTGCACATGAAGTGTTCCATTTGGGACAGGGCCATTTTAGACATAGTAACGGAGGCTTGAGCCATTGATAGCAGACTAATGCAGATATTAATAAAGTTATTAGACAGACAGTGAGAGAGAGAGAGAGAGAGAGAGAGAGAGAGAGCGTGTATATTACCTCTCTGAGTCTGTGTGTCTCTCAAAATTGTTCGGCAGCAGCATCTCTACCAACAGTGAAACTTTAAGTTCATTTTCTTCACTTACAGTGCCGTTGTTACCTCGCTTGTGAGAAATATAATAAAATATCATAATATCATAAAATATATATATAATATCATAAAATCGCCAGAGTAGCGATAACAACGTTAGCGCGTGTGTGTTAGAGAGAGAGTGTGCTTGCGTGTATACTACCTCTCTGAGTCTGTGTGTCTCTCAAAATTGTTCGGCAGCAGCATCTCTACCAACAGTGAAACTTTAAGTTCATTTTCTTCACTTACAGTGCCGTTGTTACCTCGCTTGTGAGAAATATAATAAAATATCATAATATCATAAAATATATATATAATATCATAAAATCGCCAGAGTAGCGATAACAACGTTAGCGCGTGTGTGTTTCTGTACTGTAAGTTATGTATGTGCGTCTGTGAGGGAGAGAGAGCGGGAGAGATAGAGTATGTGCTTTACCTACATAATAAAACGTAATTATGTGGCAAAACATGGAAATTATCTGTCGTTTTTATCAAATTGAAACTATATTTATTTGTCTAGCCAGTGTTGTTGTGGGTTTTGGTTATTGTGCTGTTCTAAGAACTTTGAAATAACAGAAATCATTTGGCGAAGTGATATGCACATGTAATGCGGTCCAGAGCTGCCTGGAAATACGTTCGCCGTGCATTTCCCTGAAAATAATTGCACACCTTAGAACGTTCGTCAGCCAATCAGATTCAAGCATTCAACGGCCCCATAGTATAATATTTATTATTCCATGGTCTGTCTGAATACTGGAATCTGATTGGCTGGCAGGTATGCAGTAAAACCGTTTAAGGCACAGGTAGTTCCAAGTCAGTTTAATCACCGTTCTATATTAATGCGCTGCTTTAATTGATGCACACTAACCAACACGCATCACTCGCGCGCACACACACACACACACACAGAGAGAGAGGTCAGAGTAATTTGTACAGAATTAATTGTTTGTACAGAGAGGCGCGCAGACGCAGCTACACACAACTGTCATCTCTCTCTGTCTCTCTCTCTCTCTCTCTCTCTCTCTCAAACGATTGATCGATAATTAATTTAAATACATGCTATAATTAATTAAAATAAATGTGGTCTTACCGCACTATTTCATCTCTTTGTATGATTTGAAGCGGGCAGAATGCTAGCGCTAACGTGCCGTAACTGATGAAAATAACTGTCATTTTTACCCATTCGGTCAAATATTGTGCTGCAAAGAGCAATACTAGTTTTAACTTTTCTATAACTTGGCAAATGACCATGGAATAAGCGGGATAATCAACGGCTAGCCGTGCATTAAAGGATTTTAAATGCACTTCGCGGAGGCAACCGCCCAACGCGAAGCCTCCACGTCGTGCATTTAGAATCCATTAATGCACGGCTAGACGTTGATTATCCCTTACTTACGTATGTGTGCCTTTCTCTTTGTGCATAT
>NW_015634071.1:195599-209902 GCF_001515625.1 Sinocyclocheilus rhinocerous
CGTTCTATATTAATGCGCTGCTTTAATTGATGCACACTAACCAACACGCATCACTCGCGCGCACACACACACACACACACAGAGAGAGAGGTCAGAGTAATTTGTACAGAATTAATTGTTTGTACAGAGAGGCGCGCAGACGCAGCTACACACAACTGTCATCTCTCTCTGTCTCTCTCTCTCTCTCTCTCTCTCTCTCAAACGATTGATCGATAATTAATTTAAATACATGCTATAATTAATTAAAATAAATGTGGTCTTACCGCACTATTTCATCTCTTTGTATGATTTGAAGCGGGCAGAATGCTAGCGCTAACGTGCCGTAACTGATGAAAATAACTGTCATTTTTACCCATTCGGTCAAATATTGTGCTGCAAAGAGCAATACTAGTTTTAACTTTTCTATAACTTGGCAAATGACCATGGAATAAGCGGGATAATCAATGGCTAGCCGTGCGTTCAAGGATTTTAAATGCACTTCGCGTCGGGCGATTCTTTGCCTCCACGTCGTGCATTTAAAATCCTTTAACACACGGCTAGCCGTTGATTATCCCTTACTTAAACTGCATATAGCCTACTGTCACAAATTACATTTCCCCTCACACATATCAGTAGATACGTTATTTGTGTCTGTACTTTGAGTATGTATATACATATATTATATTTAGCCTACTTAATTTGATACTTTTTTATTTTTGACTTAAATTTAAATCAGAATTGATTCAGTAAATCTGTATTAATTCTCAGCCATATTGAGTGATGCCTACTTCCAAATTTGAATTATTGTTATATTGTGGATATTATTTTGTTCCCGTTTTCAAAGTCTATGGGTTTGTTTTAACATTTTTCTATTCACTTAGAAAGATACAGTTATAGCACACCTCCCCTCAACAAGATACATGATTTGGGGGATCATTCATATCTGTAGCACAAATGGTGTATGCCAGAGTTCAGTGGGGTTTGATGAAATCCCTCACTCTAAGTATGAGCAAAGGTTACTCAGATCATTCATTTATTTCCTTCAATTCTAATCCATTCTTTGGTAAGAATCAGTTGTCTAGTGAGTATGTGAGAGTTACAGATTGCGTTCTTGTTTTCAGGTCCACTTGACCTGACAGCTGTCATGTTTTCATTCAAACGGAGACATCCATCCTTAACATGTTAATCCTATAATCACTTACTCTTTCTCTCTCATTCCCTTTTCCTCTCCCCCTCACTCTTATCTCTAGTGTCACAGAGATCCAGGGGAAATAAAAGGTTATCTTAACCCACTGTCAGATAGCAGTGTGTCACAGAACTCAGCGAAACCTTCAAGCAACCATAATAAACAAAGGAAGAAAGGTCTTCACCAATCTTCTAAACACCATCACCTTCAAGCTCGCTCAGGAGATACCAGCTCAGTTGGGAGACACATACTCCCCTGATTCTCCTGGCATTGAGGGAACCAATGGGGCTGTTGGGAAGTGTTGGTGTAAGAAGGTGAAAAATATTTGTGAGTTGGGGTGGGCTGATGGGGGGATGCAGAAGGCTTAACAGTTGACAGATGACACCCTCAGGGAATCTATACCGTACTGCACATTGAGAGAGAATTGGAGAAACTAGAGAATGAGGGAATGAGACAGAGAGCGAGAGACTGATTGTTATTCAACTTAGCAATGCAAGGATTTCTCTGCTATGTTGTGCTTAACATTAGGCCAGGAGCTTTGTGTGGTGTAGATGTTTTGCAGAGGGCAAGAAAAGAAGAAAGATGAGAGGAGACTTTCCGTTTATTAGAAACCAGGCTAAGACATGCAAGGTCTTTGCTTATGTCCTGATCGACAGGAAGGTTGGTCTTAGAGCCAGAGGGAGAATTTGTCTGAGGAGCCATGTGTCTGAAGTCATCTGGGTTGAGTGCTTGTGTGTAGGTGTGAGTGGGTCAGGTTTTACCTTCATTGCAGGGACAATGGAAGCACCAACACATTACTTACCAATACTGATGATTATTTTCACGTTAAGGCAGATAATGGCTGAAATGTATACAATTTATAATATTTTGTCTACGTAAGTTAAAAATAATACTGTCTAAATCTAAAATAATTAATTTTAAGGCAAGACAGTTTAGGAAAAAAACATATTGTTGGTCATTGTTGAGATTTGGGCTATTTTGCTTCTGTAACTTGTCTTCCTTCAGAGTATTTGAATTAAAACAAAGTACACATTTGAGTGTTTATTTTATTACACTTTATCTATTGAGTCTGTAGATTTAAATACATATCGCTTTCTCAGAATACGTTTTTTTGGTCATCCACTGAACCAAAAATCTCCACTTGAGTAGCACTTACATACACCAAACTTTCCAGTTTTATTCACAGAATAAAAAATAAATAAAATTAAAAATAAAAGGTGCTGCCAGACCTGACTCCAGAATCAAATCACTGAGGGTGCTTCTTAAATTAGTGAGGGTGTGCTCTCTCTCGCTCTCTCTCTCTCTCACTCGCTCTCGCTCTCTCTCTCTCTCTCTCTCTCTCTCTCTCTCCATGCTGGGAAGCGGTAGTGTGGGAGGGTGATCACGGTGAGAGGGAAAATTGAAAGTTTTTTTCCTAACTAATCTCTTGGGAGTTTTTTTGGAAGGGTTTCTATGTGTTTATTTTCGCAGGATTAGTTAGATTTTTGTTTGATTCGACAAATTTCAAATTTTTGTTCGTGTATAATAGGCTAATATTGTCGTTGCAGGACGGAGATGGCGTCGCACTTGAGTGTGCAGGCGTCATCTCTGTCACTCCGTCATGGTATTAGGTGTGTCACGAATAATGGAGAATCTGTGGAAGACGTGCTGTTAGAGGTGGCTGAGAAAGTGGGACATGAAAATATTGTCTCTGCGTCCCGAATGAATAAAGCGGTGGTGGTTTTTCTCAAGGATGAACTACTAGTCTACCGTATGATTGAAAGCGGGATTTCGGTAAGTGGCGCTTTTGTTCATGTTCAACCATTAATGACTCCAACAAGTAAAGTGACCATTTCAAATGTTCCGCCGTTCATTCCTGATGCTGAAATTGAGCGTGAGCTAACGCGTTTTGGGAAACTTGCCAGTGGAATCAGAATGGTTCCACTTGGCTGCAAAAATGCAAATTTGAAACATGTGCTGTCGTTTAGGCGACAAGTGTTTATGTTTTTAAATTCGCAAACGCTAAACGTGTCGTTTCGATGCATGTATGAAGGCAGGTCGTTTATGTTGTATGCGAGCACAGGTGAGATGCGCTGTTATGAGTGCGGTGCGGTTGGGCACGTAAGGTTAATATATATATATATATACACTATATAAATAATATATTTGTGCCATCTATTGGTATGGCGCAAGAGCGCAAGAGTTCTCAATGCTGCACAATGAATCTCTTATTTACATTGTGTCTACACTTTGTTATAATGAGATGATTCACGCTGAATGAAACACCTGAACAAAAACTGCGGCGATTTGAGCAGTGAGTGGATTCTAACTTAAATGCCTCTGATTGGCTGTTGGGTTCAAGAAATCAACAGATATGTCTGTGATTGTCTACATTGCTCAACGCTGCAAAAGATGTTGAAATAGAAACCAATCTGCAGAGCGCAAACCATAAAACACTGGATAGTTTGCCAAATCTGCAATGAAATGCCATTATTACACCATTAACTGAGGGTGCTATTGATTTTAGCACCCTCAATAATGACAATAATGAAAATGTGTTAAATGCAGAAAGTTTTCTTTGACATTTTAGTGGTAGAAGAAAGAAATTATATTGTTGAATAGAATAGAATAGAATAGGTCAATGGTAAGTCCCCACCATGAAAGAAAAACAAGTTTGTACATGTGAAGCAAATGTTTGGAAGTTGCATGACACAATTGCTAGACTAGCATGCAGAATTTGAGAATGTCATGGTGAATTAATGAGTTGAAGCACTGAGAGTGATAGACACACATGTAAACACTGTCTGGCATGCATGAAACGAATACACGCTCATACACACACAGGCACACAAAAGCCCCCTGTTAGCATATTAATAGTCTCGCTTAGCCAGACTTTTGACTTGCAGCAACAAAGTTTGATCCACTTTGCAGATGATTCTGTTATGACATGAAGAGGCCGTCTATCTGACGTGTTTATGTACGGGTAAATCTGAATAAAAATAAATGAAATTGAACAATAATAGAATTACGTGGGAAAAAAATGTCTGTAAATGGTAGTGCATAAAATACTTGAGGATTAGTGGAAATGTGTGAATACCGTTCAAATAATTGAAGCCACAAACTCCAGTGATTAGTTCTTCCTCAACGGCGCTGATCATAATAACATAATATCACTTGGCGCCACTATTGATTTTATTCTGTGTTTTATTAGACTCCTGCATACACTCTGGTCACTTCTGTGCTTGCTAACCAAGTTTCACATTATAATTCAAACTACAGAGGGATATAAAAAAAAATAAAAAAAAACACTTAACAGCTGTATGTCAAATTGTGTTTCCACCTCTTTTCCACCTGCTTTCTTTCTTTTTCACCTTCTCCCTCTCACTCAGTGAGATTTCAACACCCATTATACCCTCGATGGTACCTGTTAACTTCACACATGGACATGCCCTTGGCTACACTCGTTTACACGTCATTGTTTAGCTGCTCACGCTGAGTTGCTGGTGTTAGAAGCAGATGCCAGGGGGACATGCTTGGATGACTTTTTTGGGGAAGGGGAATTTTTTCAATATCTCTCGCGCACTCATAGGCAATAGAGGAAAGAGGGAACAGATGTTAGTGGCCGATGCTTTAAATAAAAACACATCTTTGTTGTCTTGCAGGATAAAATCCGTGGAGAAGGAGGATCTGCGAGTGTTGTGGAGTGAACAGACGGCCGCCATTGAGAGGTACAACCATAAAAAATAAAAATCACAAATATCTCAATGTCACAACACAGTTGATATTAAAAGTCAAGATATTAAAGGGATAGTTCACCCAAAAATAAAAATTCTGTCATTAATTCCCCTCATGTCGTTCCAAACCCGTAAGACCTCCGTTCATCTTCGGAACGCAAATTAAGATATTTTTGATGGAATCTGACAGCTCTCTGACCCTCCCATAGACAGCAAGGGTACTACCACGATCAACGTCCAGAAACGTAGCAAGGAGATCGGTAAAATAATCCATGTGACATCAGGGGGTTAACCGTAATATTATGAATCTACGAGAATAC
Organism: Sinocyclocheilus rhinocerous; assembly: GCF_001515625.1. Lineage (NCBI taxonomy): Eukaryota > Metazoa > Chordata > Actinopteri > Cypriniformes > Cyprinidae > Sinocyclocheilus > Sinocyclocheilus rhinocerous. The sequence goes on from NW_015634071.1 coordinate 200,798, forward strand.
TTTTTGTGCGCAAAAGAAAAAAAAAAACGACTTTATTCAACAATTCATCTCCTCCCCGTCATTTTGACGCCATTTTGGAGAGTATCCACTGAACGCAAACAGCGTATGTTGTTCTGTGTCAGCCGCACCTGACACAGAACAACATACACTGTTTGGAGACTAATTGTTGAATAAAGTCGTTATTTTTTTTTCTTTTGCATACAAAAAGTATTCTCGTAGCTTTGTAATATTACGGTTAAATCCCTGATGTCACATGGATTCTTTTACCGATCTCCTTGCTACGTTTCTGGACGTTGATCTTAGTAGTACCCTTGCTGTCTATGGGAGGGTCAGAGAGCTGTCAGAATGCATCAAAAATATCTTAATTTGTTTTCCGAAGATGAACGGAGGTCTTACGGGTTTGGAATGAGATGAGGGTGAGTAATTAATGAGAGAATTTTCATTTTTGGGTGAACTAACCCTTTAAGGTCTGCAACCAAAAGCAGAGATTTCGGTCTGAATTCTGTAAATATAAATAATGAGAATAAAAATAAAAATAATAAAATAATTTATGTATAAAACATAAATATTGAAAAAATATATTTTTAAATGAATTATTAATTTTAAAGTTACTTTTATTAACTTTAAAAAAGTAATGTTAGCTATAGTAGTCATTTTCCAAGTTTTATACGTTGGCAGCTAATTCTGTTTTTTTTTTTTTATGTGAAACATCAGACAGAGACATTTGAAGTAAATAAATATAAGATGACAAAGCAACCTTGGCAAATATAATTTTCCTCTGAGAAGAGAAAAACAGTAGTTTCTCAGATTTACACAAATACTGAACTCACATGGACCAGGAAGTTATAAATAGAGGCATGCTGAGCTTCTTTGGTCACATTTTGTCTGTTTTGATTGATGTCAGGGTCCACTAAACTGTGCACAACCATGAACTATTGTATATTAGTGTGACATGGGTGTGTTCATGGTGGAGACAGTGTTTGCTAGTGTCTGTCAGTCATCTGTAAGTGTCTCAGTGGATTGATGCACATTCCTGGATGTGGTTTGGAGTGCTGTGTGCTGTTTGTCACAATTGCTCACCAGTCTGAAGCGAGGACGGCACGCTGATAAAGAAAGGCTGAAAAGACCTGAAAGCTTTTCACAGAGGGCTAAGAGACCTCAGACACAAAGAGACACAAATACCAGTTTTCCATTACAGGCATTAAGCATGTTTTTAAAAATATCATCATTTAGACTGGTTTCTACTGCATGGATAGAAGACAAGTTAAATCTCATTTGATACACATAAAGCTACAAATCAGTCCCCTGGTAAGATGTTTTATGTCTTTTAAAAATGTCTCTTATATTCTCCAAGACTAAATTTATTTGATCAAAAATAAAGTAAAAAAAATATATACATATATATATATTTATAAAAATTTAAAATAGCTTTTTTAACATTTTCTATAAAATGCTTTAATATATTTTAACATGTAATTTATGATGGCAAATCAAAATTTTCAGCAGCCAGAAATCGTTCCATCAGAAGATTTCTTTAGAAATCATTATAATATGCTAATGTGGTGTTAATGGTGAAAAATAACGCGTTAAAATTATTAACGCATTTAACGCACTTGCCCCTCCCCAGACCTATGTGGGTCATCTGACATTTCATAAAGTCTATTGATGACAAATATGAGGCAGGGCAACAACTCACTGCGTGATGGAGCCTAGAGAACGTAGTTAGAATGTCCCTAAAATTCAAGATATGTGGCAAAAATGCCCCGTTTGAGTTTTTGTCTCATATTTACATAATATAGTTAAGCAATAGGCTAAGTGCAATATCACACGAGTGCAAATGTGATACTGAACTTATAAAACAGTTCAGCAAGTACGATTTTAACCCATTTAATCCCACCCGTCACAATAGTGACTGTAAAAAAGGTTTTCATTTATAAAGCTCTAAAAACCTTACTGACTGAGTTTTTAGTGCACTTCCTGCAAATATGGAAAAAATAAAGGGTCTCAATGAAATATGTGCAGTTTCACATGATTAGTGCAAACTGTCACATGACCGGAGCAGTTTATTTCCTGTTTGCACCTTGAGAAGATGATAACTGCATCAAAGCTCCAAAACAAAAGGCTAATTTTACGGATTTTTTTTACAGTGTGGTAAAGTATGTCAACATAAAGATATGTCAAAGATTTTTGGTACACATTATCTTTAAGGTGTCTAGTATTAATATATGAATTCACATATATTCAGTTTTGTTGAGTGTGGTCATAGAATGAGTAAACATGTTGATGGTCACAATAGTGACCGGTGGGATAACAGTGAACTTAGGTTTACAATATAAATCCAATTGCAGTTGCTAGTGAAAATTACACTAAAATGTTGCAATGACAAAATATTGCACTAAATTAAAAATTAAAATGTTACAAAAATTTACAATATTGATGTTATAATACTGGTAGCACTAATATAAAAATTTGATGTTATATTTTACAAAAAGGTAACAATTTTGAAATGCGTTGATGGTTGAATTTTTTTAGTTTTTTATCTCAGTGTTCCTATCAATGTTGCATAAGGTTTTTTATGCATAATAATAACCCTAGAATAAGATCAAACAGTTTAAAATAGCTGGGCTAAAATATTTAACAATTTTTATGACTGCAGAAATATGTTAATTCAGTACTCACCTCATCCCACCGGTCACAATTGTGACCGACCATAAAACACAATTTTTCACACACTTTTCCAAAAAAATGTCAAAAAAGAATTATTGATTATTTCAAAGGGTTACTAATGACACATCATTTGTATATTTTCATGTCTGGGAAAAATTTGGGATTAAACAGTTAATATTGTGTCATTTTAGACACAATGTTGTCTGTTTTGCTCAATTTTGCCAACGAAAATATAGAGACAAAGCAGAACTGTTCGTCTCCGAGCAACACACTGCGGCATTTCATTTCTTAATGCACGTTTTGAATGAATTGGGTGAACCATTTGACGCGTTGAACCATTGGCCATAGGATTTGAAGCGGCGCTGCACAGACCAATCGGTGTATGACAACAAAGGACCGCGAGAGCGATTCAAAAGCATAAGGAGTCGTCTGCTCTCTATAGCTCTTGTGGTACTTTGATGTGACACACTGATCGATCTGATGGTGATGATCCGCTTCAAGTCGAACAAGCCTAATGATTCAATCGACCATTCATAAAGAACCATTTACTTCACTCCTGAATGAATCAGCCATTTGAACGAATCAAATGAATGAATGATGACTTAATCATTAAGACATTTTCCACCACCTACTAGCAGTTTTAGTTTATTATTTAGAGTAACGTTTCATTAAAGAAATAATTTAATATTTCCATAGTAATAATAATAAAATTAATACAATTAATTATTAAAGGTATGGCTCGAATAGTTCCTGTATCAAATGAAGGCCCGCCTTCTTAAAATACGAAATTGGTTAGCTGGGCCAGTGTGTGTTGTGATTGGCATCACTCGGCTCCTGGTCGGGAAATGTCACGCCCCTTACTATAGCCGCCTGCGAGCTTCAGTGTAAATATTGCATCAAAATCAAATCAATTTGAGCGTGATTTAAACCCGAATGATTATAACCACTCTAAGTTTGTCTGCCTTGGGAAAGCTAGCGTGTCTCCGACATAGTGATAACACTCGAAATTATTAAAGGTATAGTTCACCCACCCAAAAATGACAATTGTGTGACAATCATGGTCCAAAAGAGTATATGTATAAATTGTATCAAACAAAATATTTCTTGCTGAAGCTACTTGTTGTAATGCCTATTTGATGCTTTACACAATACATATATACATATATATATATATATATATATATACACATACAAACAGAATAGAAAGAAAGTCACTTGAAAGTTCAAAAGAACAGCGTTCACTTGAAATAGAAATATTTTATAACATTATAAATGCCTTTACAAATAAATAAATAAAAATAATAAAATAAAGTAATTAAGATATTTTTGTAATAAGGCTGCACAAATTGCAGCCTGGAAATAAAATGAACAGGAAATAAAAGTTTGAAGTTTGCAGCCAGTTTCAGGCTCTGCTTTGTACTTTATATGTGGAAATTGTCTGGTACTACAAAAGGAGGATAAAGGACAGAAGACAGATATGAGAGAAAGGTGAAAGAGGACCCGATGCCTTTGAGCTTAGAAAGTAGCACATATGTGAGTGATGTTCTGCGCTCTGAAGTCTTACGCCCTCCCCCTTCTCTCCATGTATCACAGCTCTGTTTCAGACGGAGTGATATTGTATAGATATTAAATTCTGTAATGTTTCAGCAGGCTTAATCTACGTGTGAAGTTCTGTGATAGCAGATGGAAGCACTTCCCACTCACTGGGCTTTGGGTTTCAGAGCCTCACATACACACACACTTCACATCTCGGTTTTCAAAGCTCCTTTAATTTTCACCATCCCTAAAGAGCCACGATATCTGCAAAGTAGACTCATATGTCACAGGCGCTAATGCTTTTTTCTGATGACAGATATCAGACTGAATCTATTTTAAATCTGACCCCTGTCATCTTTAACCATGGTTCTCACTCTTCCATACTTAAAAAGTATGAAAGAGTGACTCCCCAACTCCGCAACACCCACAGAGAAGCCCATGTGCTCCCCACATTGCTTTCATTTTGTATTTGACTTTATAGTGAACATATGTTAAGCTTCAGCATTTCATTTATTGTTTAGGCATTCCAAAGCAGCCAGTGTGTACTTTGGGAAAATGGTTTATCCCCAACATTCAAGCATACAAAAAAATCCACAGATGTGAGCGTGCCTGTGGGATGGCGCTTATCTTTGTCAGACTTAAGGACATTAGCTCAGATCTAAGGCCATCTAAGGCCAACTCTTTTGTTTTTCTGTGCCTGGTTCTTCTTAGAGGAGCCTGAAGAGATCTTCTGCTGCACTGTCTTGAGGAGACTATCTGATCTTTATGTGATAACTGTTCTTCATGGGAAGTATGCCATTATCACACCTTTTCCTAAAGTGTCTTCCACAATCGGGAGAGAGGAGGCTGGAGGCTAACAGATAAGATCTGCTATGTTAGGGAATTTCCTACTTTTGTCCTGCAGGGAAAAGATAGACAGACAGTCATAAAGGGAGAGAAATAGAAATGTAATGGTTTCTCCAGGAAGTCCTTGTTCAGGCAAAGGAAGTTTTATTATTATTATTATTATTTTTCAGTTTGTGTTAAGTGTGAAGAAGAACTTTTCACCTCAACTACATCTTATTGTCCATGTGCCTACTGACAATGGTGTAATCCTGTAGTACCAGAGCCTGCAGTTTTAGGGCCACCACAATCCACTTTTCTAGGACCCTAGTTGTTTTGTGACAGCGTAGGCAGTATTCCTATCAAATACTAACAACTTATAGCTTTAACATTGTATTCCACCCAAATAATTAATTTTTTGAAATTCAACTTGGTTGCTAAGAGGTTAGAGTAAAGGTACGGTCACATTTGCCATTGTTCAGTGAATTTTTGCGGGACAAAATCCAGCCGTTTCAATAGGAATACATGCAATCTGAAATTTTTGTGAGTGAAAAATTCACCATGCATATTTTACATTGGGTTCAAGTTGGTCACCAACCGAAATCTGCTGGGTTTGAAAGTGACTAATGTGTTAACTGTGCTTCATACATTACTACACTACTGACAATAGACAATGGACCTTTTTTCCTCACAAACATTTACAGGCAACAAAGTGATTTCTGATGCAGATTATCAGTAGGTGGCAATAAGTGAATCTCTCTTTATGAGTTATTCATTAAATCTTTTTATTTCAACCAGTTCATTCAGAAACACAGATTAATTTACAAGTGAAACAAACCAGTCATTGAATCTTTCATTTAACTGATTCGTTCAAACAAGTTAATTCATTCAACAATGAAATACCAAGCTCAGATATTGATCCAGCTTCAGTTGATTCAACTTTTATGTATTTTGTAACTATTTTCCTTGGCCGAGTAAAAAAAGAGAGAGTAACAGTATACTACTGTATATTGTAATATATTGTGTATATTAAATTATTGTTTATTGAAAAATACTTGTATGTTAGTTTAAATATAGGCCTATACTGCTGTTGAAAAGTTTAGAGTCAGTAAGACCTTTACTGTTCTTTTCAAATTTCTATTCATTGAAGAATCCTGAAAAACATGTATTGGTTTCCACAAAAATATTAAGCAGCACAACTGTTAACCCAGTATTTGTTTGTGCTCGTGTTTTGTTTTTGCATAGCAACATGTGCTAATGCCAGCTCTATTGGAATCAACTGTGAATGTTAAGAAACAAATAAATCTGCTAAGACAACCAACATGTAATCATCCAAAACACAACATATGTTCCTCTTTTCAGCAGGATAGGGTGTATGTAGGCATTATGCATTGAGGCAGCACTCTTGGTATCGGAACAGATCTATTTATTTTGTGTGAGCACAGACGTGTGCAGATATCTAGTTTAATGTGGGTGTAAATGGTTACATGTATCGTGAGTCAATGTGTTCACACTTTCCCCTGAAGGCTAGACCTGAGGGAGAAGGAGGAGAACATGTCATGTCAACAACGATGCGAGTCCATGCAGGAGCAACTGTTGGCATGGCAACAGAAACAGGAGGAGGTGACCTGGAGACTAGAACGGGCAGAAGGCGAGATGAAGGACCTAAGAGTGGCCCGATCCACTTTACCGCAGGAGCGGTCTGTTAGACAAACACACTCACTAGTCACACTCCGCAGCAGGAGAGAATAAATAGTGTTGCTTACTTTACACAAATACATGTGTGCAGCCACACTACAGCTGTTAAGGTTTTTTTTTTTCTTTTTCTGTTGCATCCCTCCGTCCCACCTGCTCCTCTAAATAGTCTGTCGGCATGTCTGGACCTGTAGGATATGACTCACTGTTTGCGAACCTGTTTCCTCTCTATCTGTCTTCATTTGCAATGGTAAAACAAACCAGAAGCTGGTTTGCAGAAGCTGTGCTGTAACTAAAGCTGTGCGTTTCTGGGATATTACCTGTATTAAGGGGTGTTCTTAGGCATGATGTGAAGCAGAGTGTGGGCCAGTTCACATAGACATGTTTTTGCGTGAAAAACGTGAGACGTGGGACAATGGAATGGAGGGAAAATAATGTATGGTCTGGAGACGGAGACCTATTTTTTTACAAGTTGAACTTATTAAGTTGGCTTGAAAAAGCCAACTTACTGATCTGCTATAAGCTTCTTCTTCTTCTGAGCCAAAATTTAGTCAGTATCTCCTCCTAGAGCTTTAAAGCTAGATCTATCTATCTATCTATCTATCTATCTATGGGTGAATTCCAAACGGAAGTGAGCATTCGAAGGGCAGAGCCCTTGGAGAGTGTTCTTTGAAGGGTGCAGGGCATTACTGTCTCGTATAAGCGTTTGGAACTCCCTTGGAGAAGGGAATGACTGACCAAATGTTACCTTGACAACGCTGCGCATGCGTGCAGCATTCAGCACTCCATCAGTTGTTGCAAATAAATATTTATTATTATTATTATTATTATTATTATTATTGTTATTATTATTATATTCAAATAGTGTCTAATTGTGTGTTATTTACTATTAAACTTTTTCAAACTAAACTAAAAACTTAAATCATATTTCTATCACTGACAAAAAATATTTTGTATTACATTAAAATAAAGACAAATGTAATTAGCCTATTCTACTTACGTCTGTATGTGAAATCCAAATCAACCCCAACTTTGCTTTAAAATGCATCGCAAGGTCTCCTAACTGAAGATCACATGATCACAAATGGAAATCACTTCTGTGAAGTGACCATTGCATGTTGCCTTTGCTAACGGACTTCTGGAAGGGGCCTTCGTGAATGGATTTAGTTCTTCACTTTCTTTTAGAACATCCCTACAAATGGTGTCCCCTTCCCGAAGTACCCTTCGAGGGCGCAAAAAAGCTGTTTGGAATTCGCACTATCTATCTATCTATCATGTAATATTTCTAATCTATCTGTCTATGCTAATCATGCTACGAACATGTTATCAACATGCTAAAAACATGCTAGCAACATTCTAAAAACACTCACATGCTAGCAAAATGCTAATCATGATAAAACATTCTAGCAACATGCAAACAACATGAAAATCATGATAACATGCTAATAACATTCTGGCAAAATGCTAACAACACGTTAATCATGTTAGCAACATGGTAATCATGCTAATAACATTTTAGTAACACGCTAATCATGCTAGAAACATGCAAACAACATGCTAATAATGCTAGAAACATGCTAGCAACATGTTAATCATGCTAGAATCATGCTAGCAACATGCTAATCATGCATTCCAACAACATGCTAATCATGCTAGCAACATTCTAACAATATGCTTATCTTGCTAGAAACATGCTATCTAAACAAGCTAGAAACATCTGTCTAATCTATCTATCTAAACTTTCAAACTTCAAGCTTTTGCAACTGCTTCAAACTTTCAGTCAAGGCTTTTTCAAGCCAACTTCAAAGTTTGTTCACGAACTTTATGCTACTCATCTAGTTTTAATTTGAACACCACATTTTAATAACACTGTGTCATTCGTGAGATGCTGCAAAAGACGTGAGAGTACAACATGACATTCTAAAAACGCACTGTCAAGTTGGAAAGCAGTTGCTTTGTTAAAATAATGTGTCTTTTGAAATTGCATTGTTTTTCATTCCACTGCCCTGCGCCTCAAGTTGTCAAATGTAAAGGAACCATTTTCACTGTGCTGCTTTTCCACTGTTTTTCTAAGACTTTTTTAAACACATCTTTAAACCATGCATTTTTTTTTCATACCAGTGTATCTCTTGTTTTTTACACTGGAAAAAGTGTTTTTCATTCCATTGCGCTGATTTTCAGTTGTTGTTTTTGTGTGTGTGTTAACCTGTGCTAGACTAATGTTTTTGACCATTGTGCTTTTGTAGTGTCACACACTTGGCACTGCATTCAAAAGCCAACACTTAAAGGTGGGGTAAGCGATTTCTGGTAGCCAATGTTGACATTTTAAATCACCAAAACAAACACGCCCCTACCCCAAAAGGGTCTTGCCCCTATTTTGATAGC
>NW_015634071.1:212715-215890 GCF_001515625.1 Sinocyclocheilus rhinocerous
CAAAGCAAAACCAATGTTACACCGTGTCTACACCGGACGCGAGTGGCGGGGCGCGACAAAATACTATGGAACTCATTATAATCAGTAATGCTGTATATATATATATATATACTGTACATATCTATGGTCTACACTGAATGCGGCACGACACGACAAATCCCCGACAGAAAACTGCTGCTGCGTTCTATTCATGACGTATTAACACAAATTTCAAATGATTTTCAACGGTCGCTTTGTCGCGTCCAGTGTACTAAACAGACTGTTGCGGCGCATACACAGTGTTACTCACCTATCGAGAAAAAACAAAGCAACCTCGGCGTCTGATCGCAGGCCTTCCGCTCCTTGAGTTCTCTCCAGCGCTGGAAAGCTGATCCGATATTTACACGGGTCCTACTTCTTGCCTTAAGCCTTCTTTTGTTCCGCAGACATTTTCCTCTTTTGTTTTTTTATCCGCCATTTCTATCTTTCTGTCGCTCGGCTCGCTAATGTGAGCACTGAACGCTCTCTCCTCCACATCATGAGTAGACACGCCCCTTACTGCTGATTGGCTACAAGTTTGTTTTGCTAGTCGGCCCGAATCAGTTTTCTAAAGCGTTTTTGAAAAATCGCTTACCCCGCCTTTAAGTTTAAAGTATTTCAGTATTTTAAAAAACTCATATGCAGACCTTGCATTTCTCCTTTTTTTTCCCATTCCACTGCCCTGAATCTTACATTCTGTGTAAATGGCTCCTTAGAGGGGTTTAGGTCTCTAAACCCCTCTTCTTCACAAAACTGTTTTCTATTTTATCTTCTATTGTTCTTTTCCAACTGTTCATCAGTAATTGCAACTCAGTTCACATTTGTCCTCTGAGTTTATGTGTTTTTGTCCCTTTCAGTGGGCTTTTGTTACGTCCCAGCTGTTTGAATGTTTGGATGTCTGATGTTGTTTGTATACATGTCTCTGTCCCTGAGGTCTACCTGTCTGTTAGCAACCAACAGCACAGGCTTGTCTTCCTTTCGCTTACAGTGTTACGTTCACTTTTAACTGTTTACACCTCAGCTGTTGCATGGGCTAATGGTCTTGTTGCCTACCTTGTTGCCATCTCATTGAATTCCCACGTTGACGTCCAAGCTTGTTTGATCACAAAAGTCCCTCTTCCTCTTTATAAGCCTGTGCATTTCCAGTCTGAATACATTGTCGATCACATATAATCATCTGTGTACTAAATGTGAGTGGTGCTTGATTGTGCAAAAAAAAAAAAATTGATTCTGGGTGATTTACTAAGATGTTTGGGGTGGTTGCTGTGGCATTGCGAGGGCATTTCTAGGGTGTTCTAAGTGGTTGCTAGGATATTGTTAGATTGTTGTGTAGCGTCTGCGTAGGATCATGCATGATTTTTGGGGTTTTATGGTTTAAGAAGACCCTTTTAGCTTTTGACATTTGCATATAAATGACAGTCCTGGTCCCAGACGTCACACTTATATGATTTACAATCTCTAGATTATAAAACACTGCATTCTGCCAGCAATGTCACGCGGCAGTAACGTATAGAGACCTCGGCTTGTAACAATACTCTAATTACTATTTTGAAAATGATAACGTGTTAAATTACTCCGTTACTAAAAAGTAATCAAATTACAGTAACGCGTTACTAAGTAATGCGTTACTGCCCAACACTGGATGTCACATAGCAAAACAATAACAGGATAAACTTTCAAGCACTCAGAATTAAGTTTGAGTAAATGTGTAAAAGGTATGGCATGAATTTGCCATCCTTCGAGAACAATGTGCATTTATGTTAAAATTGTAACATAAATGATCAAGTTTAGTTATTTTTATTCATTCTTTATGACAAATAAGATAATGTGAATTACAGAATGTACAACGTTTTTAAAATGTATCAATTGCGGTGTACAGCGTTTATTATGAGGGGGTAGAATCCACAGCTCAGTACTCACTACTCAATACTCATGAGTACTTTTAAATAGGCTACTCTTTTACTCTTACTCAAGTAGTTTTTTGGACAAGTACTTTTACTCTACTCACACTACATTTTTTGGAAGGTAATGGTACTTTTACCTAAGTATATTTTTTCAGTACTCTTTCCACCACTGGGCGCGACACGAAATGATGAGTCTCAGACATTAAATCGATGCTCCATTCTGTTTTTGACACACTTCATGCATTTGTGCTACTTTTGCTCTGGCCTGTCCAGGGTAGAATGCTGGACTGCACAATTTGGAATGGACTGTGTTATTTTGCCGCTCAATGTAAAGGCAGCTGTTGTTTGTGCACACAGACTGTGACGATCTGTAAAACTGAGAACATCAAGCACCATATCAGTTCATTGAATAGCAACTTTAAAGAGCAGGTCATATGGTATTTTAAAGTGTCCTAATATTATGTTGTATGAGTACCCTACAACAGGTTTAAAAGTCAGAAAACATTGTCATTTTCTCAGAATATACATTTAATATTAGAATAATTTTTCAATGATTTCGAAACAATTCGTTCGAAACAGTTCTGAGTAGGGCTGTCACGATTATGAAATTTGGCTGACGATTAATTATCTAACAATAGTCACGGTTATTGCGATTAATTGTCTGTTTTAGGGCTTTGGCGATTATGACGATTATCATGATTAATTGTCTGTTTTTATGGCTTTCATTATATAATTGTGATTAATTTAAGGGATCAGTAAATAATTATGATGTTATCTTTTAATCTTTTTCAGTTATTGTTTTGCAGTGTAAGATTATATAGAGTATTCCAAATTCTAAGAATCGGTCAATACCGATCCAACACCAGCGCTATTTTTTTTCTACACCACTACAGAATATCAATACTGTGTTTGTGGAACTAATGGTAACTCTTTTAAACCCTTTGTTAAACGCAATCCACTAAATACTCACTTCCTCATTACAGAGAAAAACTACATTTAAATAAAAATATATAATCTATGAATTACACTAACTGACTGTATAATTTAGCAGCAAAAACAATATCTTGAAAAAAAAATCTTTGGTGCACATTATACAATTTAAACATGTTTATTCTGTTAACCATTTGTATTCTTACATTCAATACATTCATGAATATAAGATAGAAATCATGAGAAAAAAGAAAGGCTACTAATAATCTTTCTGTTTGTGATAATTCCTTCCTTCCTTCCTTAAACTTAAAGTATTATAATGG
>NW_015634071.1:216839-227719 GCF_001515625.1 Sinocyclocheilus rhinocerous
AAATAAATAAATAAATATATTGCGACCAAATCATGTGCTCGTGCGACCAGCTGAGAAAGTTATAGTGTGTACAGCTGAGAAAGTGTATAGGCTATACAGCGCATGAAAAGCAAACTGGTGCTCTTCTGTTTCGTTTGGTGTATGACTCCCCCTTGTCTCGTATAAAAAGCACAGTAATGCGTGTCCATGATTAGGACACATTAAACCCAATTATTCGTCAACTGTGATCTTCTCATCACTCCAATACGAAATAAGAGAGTTTTAAATGCATTTCTAGAGGGATGCATTTGACTTTAAAGGGAAATAAAATTATATCTACCAACATTCTACGACTGGAGAGAAATTTTACCTGCCACCTCAACAGCTCAGGTGGAACTGACGAGAGAATGGATGACATAACTCGCTCACTCTAACTCACTTACTTACAAATAGAACTCTCATCGCCTGTAGGTGTCTCTAAATTCCCTATTCTTAGGTGCGTTTATTTTATTTATTTAGTCATTTATCAGAGATACAAGAATGTCAGGATGCAGAATGCCACCCTGCACTTTCCTTAATTACACATTCAGTCAGTACATCTATCAGCATTAACATTGTTATTGTTCTTAAATTTTATAGGGATCAAACCATTGAAAATACACATTAACAATGAACATAACATTTTTACAACTAGAACATTTGAACATTTTTTACAACTAGAACAGGCATTTTGACACAGTCCATAATTAATTCATTTTTTTCCCCTGTTGCATATTGTAAAAAAAAAAAAATTGGCCCTTTAAAAAAAAAAAATGATAATAATAATTGAGGATTGCTAGGTGATTCTGTGTGGTTTCTAGGGTATTGCTAGGTGGTTCCAAGGGCATTGCTAGGGTGTTCTAAATGGTTGTTAGAGTGTTTTAGAGGATTTATTGGATGTTCTGGATGATTGCTAGGGCACTGCTAATTATTCAGATCAGATATGGGCAAGAAAATGCTGGTCAGCTCATTGGTCACTGACGAGAACAACTAGAACCTATCACAGCAACTGTACAATATTTTCTGTCTTTGCAAGCATGACTATGTTTCATGAATGTTTTCTAGCTGCACAGTTGCAGCATGCAGTGTTCTTTACTCATAGTAGTCCACTCCTGCCTGACATTCTTGTATATTATTGCAAAGACAATTTCTCAAAAATTGTCCTTCAGTTGTCAAGTGCTCTCCTAGTCAAGTGCTATTCAACACCTTTCAATTTCAGCCCAAGGCAAACACTTGATTTTCTAAAAAAAATTGTGATCTAGTTGTTGAGCAGCCAAACTGATTTTTCAGACATAGGCTTTGTTAGGCAGCCTCATATACTTGTGCTGCAGGTGAGGTGGGGTCAGAGGTCGCAGATGTTTGAGTAATGAGATGGAAATGAGCATTAAGCTGTCATCCTTTGAGAAACAAGGATGTCAAACTGAGCCCAAAAACAGAGCTTGATTAGATATTTAAAGGCACGGAGGGGAAGATCCAGGTTGTCCTCAGAAGCAGTAATAATCACAAATACCAGCAGTAAAAAAGTGAGTCTAGATGTAGACATGCATAATCATTATAGCTTTCATTTTGATTGTAGATAAACTGTTTCTGCATTATAATGTTTGACATTGATTCTAAGCAGGGGTGTATTATCCAAGGAATAGGGAGGCAGTGCAGCCTCAAAAATGTGGGGGAAAAAATTACACTGAAAAATAAGTTGTTGTTTTTTTTATTAAAAAAATTCTTTTTCTAAAATAACATTTTCCAAGAGCAACACCAGCAGGTTTCAGAGTGTTAAATTCACAGTTTTCTCATAGTTATCCTAAAGCAGCGTTTCCCAACCTTTTTTCAGTCACGGCACCCTTTCATATTTTTCAAAAATTTGTGGCACCCTACATAAACACTTCTGCTCTACAGGCCCCACACTCTATCTGCTCTGGACTGCTACATGAGGATGAAGCTGATTGTTCAGAAGCATCTTAATGAACACTTTAAGTACTTGTTTGATGCCACAGTAAAAACTACTAGCCTAACTAATAAAGTTCAAGTTCAAGTGAACAGCCAATGATAAAATAAGAACAAACAAGTTACAAGCATAGATAAATAGAACAAAGTTACAAATGAAATAAGGTGAACAGTAGTATTCAGGTACATACATGTAATAAGTAGCACTGCATAGTGTTCACTGTATAAATTAAATATATAATAAATATATTATTTTTTTGTTAAAGCTGTGTTATGCACACATCTAATATAATGATACACATCTGATTTCTCTTTCACCTCTTCTTGCACTTGAATGGTTTAAAATTGATTGAATGTTAAGACTTAGAAACACATGCAAATGATAAACTTTCACTCTATAATTGTTACACTTTGGAACTAATCCGCAAAATCACATGTGTGCCGAACCGTGGGGCCTGGTCTGTACAGATCACAGACTTTTTTACACAGCACCCCTGCTCTCGCCAAATAGCACCCCAGGGTGCTGTGGCACCCTGTTGGGAGACACTGTCCTAAAGCATTATGTGAATATGAGGGGGATGATGCGAAATACATGCTGTGATTGGCTGATTGATTACCCTTCAGCGTATTTGTTGACTGACAGCCTGTTATTAAGTTTGTCTGAAAAATAGATAATAAAATTGTAATTTATCTTTATTTATAATTTAGAAATTATAAATACACTTAAATATGTATTATAATTATTATTTATAATAAATATTAAGCAAACAACAGTAATGACATTTTATGATTTTATTATTATTTATGTTAATGTTTTTGAAGCAATATGTTTTTTATATAAAATATTAAAAACATACAACTTGATACAACTTTGATGTGATATGTTTTAATAATGTGTAATAGTATGCAAATGTTAGGGTTAACATTAAATGAAACTGTACTAAAAACAAAACAAAACCAAAAAAGCAGAGGAGGGGACTGTGCGTTCAGACAAAGAATAAACACTTTGTAAAACTGTGAACAAGTTAATAGAATGTCCTGACCGTGTGATTGACCTGAGCCTGCTGTTTTAGTTCAAAAGGACAGACGCTGAGCAAGCACACTAAAAGGCATGTGCATTGTATTCTCACACTCACTCACAGTCAATAACAGGGTCCTGCAGTTACCACACTTTGCCAATTATCACAGTCCCGGCTCGTGCATTTCTCTCGGCTAAAGCAGGAAAGATTCTGACCCCTGTTTTGCTCTACAGAGGACATTTTGTCCCCACACTAGTATGCCTGCCCACCAAACAACTGCTGCTTCAGCCTTTGTATAAGCACTGAATAAGAAGAACAAACCCCTCTTTCATGCATCCGTCCAGATCACAATGACACTGTTGATGTTTTTTTATAGACAGAGAGAGTGAGAGAGAGTTACACTTTACTGATGGAGCTACTTTTGGTCTCCCACAAGCACAGCCCAGAGTCATACAATCACAGTAACTGAACCCCTGACAACCCCCTTCACACCAGCAAACAACAACAAAAAATGTTCAAAGAGTGAGAAAGGCGCCATCACTTTAGGTTATTTTACTTTTAAACTGTTATTCAAAGGTTTGGGATCAGTAAACTTATTTATTTCAAATAAAAATTAAGACATTTTTGAAAAGTGAAAATAAAGCAACTATGAGCGGTTAACAGGCCTATAATTGTAATTTAGCTGAAAGTATACCTCATTTTTGATGAAAATCAGTGGCGGCTCGTGGGTTTTAAAATAGAGGAGGCACACTAATTGTATTGGTCTGGGATCCCTGCCGATTATTGTTATTATTATTTGCTTAACCACTTTAAAATGGCTTTTTGGTTGCTTTTAGTCAGAAAACGTAAAGAAAACGACACATTCAGCAAGATAATAGAATTTCACCTACCTGGCCTATCACTTGAAGCAAACATCCATCCCTTCTTAAAAGTCTGTGTTAAAAGAGAGCTGCCTGTTGTGCCATTTAATTAAGCCGACTGCTGTAGCCTATATCCAGTTAGGCGTGTTTCCCCTTTTTTTTTATTTGTATATGAATGACAGCTTGGTAAATCTGTTGGCGATCAAATATTAAATATCGCTACTCATCATAAGTACTTGGTACATTATCAGCGCAGCGGGAGACGTTCAAACTAAATATCACGTAATTTACGTCTCTTTGATGATTGGTTGATATCAGAAGGTCAAGACATTGATGCTTGCATATAGAACAGCCACAGGCTCAGCACCCGCCTACTTCCACTCCCTACTACGAATCTACATCCCCTCCAGAAGTCTGAGATCCGCTAGTGAGCGACGCCTCGTGGTACCATCACAGAGAGGCTCAAAATCACTTTCCAGAACATTCTCGTTCACCGTTCCTGGCTGGTGGAACGATCTCCCCACCCCTATCCGGAATGCTGAATCCCTGACCATTTTCAAGCGACAGCTGAAAACTCATCTCTTTCGAAGCTACTTGACTTCATCATCATAAAAAAAATAAATAAATTATCTCTCTTTATCTATTCCTTCTCTTTCTAGCGTGTACTTATTTGAATAATGTCTAAAAACTTGGTATTACAAGCACTTCCTGTATCTGTTTGCCTCTTTTAAGAATAATCGCTTTATGTATCCCCCAATTGTAAGTCGCTTTGGATAAAAGCGTCTGCTAAATGTCTAAATGTAAATGTAAATGTAATATCACGTAATTTACGTCTCTGTGATGATTGGTTGATATCAGAAGGGAGGCTAGCCTCCCCTACGAGGTTTCTTTTCTCAACACTCCTCAGCGCTGAAAGTGAACACTCGATGGTGATTGGCTAATTTTTTTTACCAATGGAGGCACAAGAGCTCAGCACTCCCCCGGCCTCCCCCTCCCGTTCTCTATCATTAGCGGTTGTAATTACATCAGCAGATTCGGCACATTCGTGATAGAAAAGGGGAGCTTTCCAACTTCATTAACATGTTATGGTATTACAGCTGTGAAATTACAAACAAAAAAATACACATTCTGAGACATGAACTGAAATGAACTGTGAATTTTATTAACATTAAATCATCCTCCTCCCATTTTCACCTCAATTTTGGGGAAGCTGTGCCTCCCCCGACGAGCCGCCACTGATGAAAATACTAGAGTATGCGTAGAGCCGAACTCATAGCCTTTCAAAGCATACTCTTCCTGAACCTTAGAGGACACTTGCACTGATCAGCAGGTTCAAAATGGTTAGGGTTAAGGGTAGGTGTAGGGTGGGATTTTGGGAACTATTTATGATTTTACGAAATAGTCATATACACTGAATATGTTGTTATTTACAATGTACTACAATATGCCAAGGTGCAAATAGTACTTGCCATTATTTGCATTTAAGTACTAATACCATCTAACACTCTTTACATTTAGTGCGAATAGCATCTAAATACTATTTACACTTGATGCAAAGGAAATACTGATGTGTAAATACCACATAATGCTATTTGCACTTAGTTTTTGCCATCACTGGCAGTCACTGCATTTGCAAATGTCGGAATTGTTTATTATTTAAGGTGCAAAGAATATAAGGAATATAAGGCAGCTTACCTCCATTGTTCAAAGCATTTGGCACAATTGTCATTTACCAATTCAAACACGCCTCATACTATAGTACCACCCACTGATTGACGGGTTTCTGTGTAAGACATTGGAAATTCAAATGCTAAAGAAATTGTGATTCCATTTGAGTTTTGGCAGGTTATATGCGCAA
Organism: Sinocyclocheilus rhinocerous; assembly: GCF_001515625.1. Classification (NCBI taxonomy): domain Eukaryota; kingdom Metazoa; phylum Chordata; class Actinopteri; order Cypriniformes; family Cyprinidae; genus Sinocyclocheilus; species Sinocyclocheilus rhinocerous. The sequence continues at coordinate 222,539 of NW_015634071.1, forward strand.
CACAGAAGTTGAAAAAGCCGACGTGGAAATTAATATTGTTATTTAAATATGACAGGTTTATAAGTCGTAAGACATGGGAAATACAGTCGCAAATGAACTTTGCTTTTCCATTTGAAATGTGGCAGTCACTGTGTGTTCGCGTAATGCAAGATTTGCATTTGCATTTGGATTTTGTCACAATTTATGCGTCCACATGGAAAACGCAATTGAAAATACAATTTGCAATTCCTTTTGAAAATAGTCTGAAATATGTTTCCATACTTTTTGTTACATGAAAAATTTGTTAAATGTATTATTAAGAGCACAACACTGAATTTTTTTCAACCTGTTTTTGTAATATAAAATTGTGATATGAAATGATATATGAAAATTTGATACTATGACATGCCATTTTTTAAAGTGTGTCATTTGTTTTCATCCTGTCACTTAATTTTGTTCCCATTCAGTCTCATGCCTGCAAGCGGTTACACATTTAGTATCAGTGAGCTCAACCTCAAAGCTGTGTTGAAAATCCTAGTTACACAAAACTTCTCTCAGAACTTTTTGTCATGTGTTTTTTCCCCTCCCCTCCAACTTCTTCCATTTTCAGAGCATTTGCTTTCTATCTGCCACTCCGATATTTTCCCATTGACTTGATTACACAAGTGCAGTGAAGTGTGGACATTCCAGACTGGGCCTATTTAACACTTGTGTTTCTGAGAGCCACTTCCTCCAGACATCTCCATTATAGGCCAACTCTCTCGAGACCCATCGTACAACTTCTGTCAGAGAGCTGCGTGTCTGTCAGTCCTCAACCTATCTAGCATTAATAGTATGTCGCCTGGAATCTTTTGCTCACACTATTTTCCTCTCTGTGTGACTTCCTCTCTCTCAGGGGAATTACGCCGACCTCCATTAACACATACTAGGGTGTATTTAAGTTAATTTTAGCCTATAATGCTTTAAAGTCTGAAATATTCTAAATGTTGTATTCGTGTATGACACAGTTTAACTAAGAGAGGTTAGGTCAGGATAGGTGGATGTAAGAATGCTGGTATGTGGCGATTTGATTCAGTTAGTCTGTTTGGACTTTGATGTTTCTCCTGAGCTGTGTGTTTGTTTTTGTGTGCGTCTCAGTCTTCACCAATCCACGATGGAAGTAGTCTGTCTATGAAGTCACAGTTTATGTCTCATGGGAGGAATGTTTGAGCCACAGTGTGTGCAGTGTGCAGTAAAAATGTGCAATAAAAATGGAATTTCTGCCAAGCTTTCTGTGTGTCTAGTCACCAGCGTTCCTCATATCCCCGCTGTCTCGGCTAATAGCAGAAGAGCTTTTCAAAGGCTTTTTGTTTATATTTGTTTAGATCTTGACAACAAGAAATAGGTTGTGATGAGTCAAACCATAATCACAGTTTAAAACTGATGACAAACAAGAAGAGAGAACCATCTTGGAAGGTTTGTCTGTTAGCAATGTCTACTGCCTGTACATTGCAAAATTTGTCTAAAAATTAGCAGTTAAAATGTCTAGTCCTTGAATTATTAATTGTTTAGAGAATGTATCTTTAATAAAAAAACACTTTTTTTCTCTTATATTTTATTTATACGTGCTGTTTTAAAGTTCGCGGTCAGTAAAATTGTTTAAATGTTTTTGAAATAATTCTAAAAATACATTAAAAACAGTAATATTGTAAACTATTATTATGATTTAAAGTTACTGTTTTCTGTTTTAATGTTTTAAAATGTAATTTATTCCTGTTATGGCAAAGCTGATTTTTCAGCGGTCATTACTTCAGTTTCACATGATCCTTCAGAAATCGTTCTAATATTCTGATTTGCTGCTTAAGAAACATTTCTTGTTATAATCAATGCCAAAAACAGTTGTGCTGCTTGATATTATTGTGGAAACTGATTTTTTTTTTCAGGATTCTTTGATGAATAGAAAGTTCAAAGCAACAGCATTTATTTGAAATCGAAATCTTTTATAATGATGTAAAAGTCTGTATTGTTACTTTTGATCAATTTAATGTGTCCTTGCTAAATAAAAGTATTAATTTCTTTAAGATAAAAATCTTACTAACCCCAACCATCTGAATGGTAGTGTATATTTTATTATTTTCTCTTCTCGCTGATTAAAAGTATCTCTATGAAAGCTATTAGATAACCAAAAAAAAAAGGAAGCAGAAAAGAAGTAGAACTTTTTTTTCCATCTGCCTCACCTACTTGACAGCTTATGTTTACTGTGAATGGTGGATATGTTGTGAATGTCTTCAGCTAGGATTTGTAGTTGTTGTGAATTACTCATTATTGTCTGACTTTGTTGACCGTGTTTCAGGGCCCCGTCTCATTTCCATTGTAACATAATTTCTCTTTAACACTGAGGCTTCAGACTGACATTAGTCATAGCTTTATACTTTATAAGAATGTTTTATGACGTGACAATTGACGAAAACAACAATTATGTTTCCATAACAACTGGATCATAAAATATTCTTGCTCATAAATGCGTCAGTAATCTGCAGCTGTTTAATTAATACACCTTATGTCCCAATGACCTAATATTTCTCCTCTGTCTTATCTGTAATATTGAACAGATCTTCATGTAGTGGATTTTGAATACTCGTGTCCTGGCATATGATAGCATGAGTCAGAATTAGACGAGACAAGATTTTGATGATGCTTACGTTTTACGCGACGTTTGATAATTTGCTCAATGACGCTAAAGCATTCTCTTATAAATTTATGTTATCCAATATGTTCAGATGATTTATAGGGTCTTCTGTTAGTGTATTTATGGTGTATTGACTTTCTTTTCACAGGGAGGAGTTGAGGAGAACTCATGTGGGAGAATTGGAGAGACTGGAGGAGAGCTTTAGAACGAGGCTGAAAGCTGCAGAAGAGCACAGTGCAAAGGTGAGGTCACAAAATACAAATAAAAACTCATAAAGATTAGATAATATTTATGATGGGTGCTTTTATCATAATACATTTTTCCAGCCAATTATCAGAAAGACGGTATGGCCCTTGCACCATTTTTTTTTTTTTGTTCAATTTCACATCTTCACATCTTTGTGCTTGTAGTTCAAGAGTTACTCCTGTAAACCCCTATTGAAATTATATTTCAGTGGTTTTGCTTGCAAAATTGTTTTCCCCAAGAAGCTTTGCTCACAACATTTCTGTTCCTCTAAGAAACTTTGAAACTTTATATTTTACTTTATTTGAAATTGTTTACTATACTTTGTATAGTATTTGAACAATCTTGTGTTTTAAAAAACTTGTGGGTTTTTAATCTAGTTGCTAGTCCAGATTGGATTAAGGATATAGATAGTAAACGTACATGCTCAGCCCTGGATCATCAAAAAGATTTAAACAAACAAATTAAACAAGGAATAGAATACAGAATATCCGTTCACTATGTAGAGCAAGGGTGTCGAATTTTGCTCCTGGAGGGTCAAAGTCCTGCAGATTTCAGCTTCAAACAGCTCCAACACACTTGCCTGGAAGTTTCTAGCGAGTCTGAAGACCTTGGGTGAGTCTCAGTCAGCTCCCTATAGTTCAGTCAGGACATTGATCAGGGAGTCAACCATTTTAAGGGCTGTCTCAATCGCAATATCCTTCCAGTGCATTGGAACGTTCTCCCTGAAAAATCCCACAATGCAGCACAAAAACCAGGCACTATCAATGCTCACTATGCTCCCTTACGTCATATTTCTGAAGCATAAAACATAAAACACACAAGACAACTCAATAAATATAATGGCACCGTTGGCACGTGATAGAAGATTTGAAAAGACAAACCGTTTTTTTTATTATATGTCAGCATAAACCCACATCGCTAGACAGGTAGTGAACACATCTAGTTAACATTTATGATTAGTATTCGGCTCTAATGTTGTAAGGACATGTAAGAGAACAATGTATTTAACTAGCAAAAAAATTATATAAAAAAAATACAGGTCCTGCCTTATGTTGGTTATACCAGCGGTGATATTCTACCATGCTGTACATTGACATGATCTGACAGTTGTCCAGAAGACAATCATTGACACCCTTCACAAGGAGGGTAAGCCACAAACATTAATTGCCAAAGAAGCTGGCTGTTTACAGAGTGCTGTATCCAAGCATTTTAACAGAAAGTTGAGTGGAAGGAAAAAGTGTGGAAGAAAAAGATGCACAACCAACCGAGAGAACCACAGCCTTATGAGTATAGTGGTCAGTGTTTACTTTAGTTTGGATCTTGACCCTTAAATTGCTAATATTAGATTTTGTTTGGCTGCGGTAACTGAGTTAAAACAGCCAGACAAACCAGCGGAAAGGTGATCATGTGGTGTTGATTATGTTTTAAACTAATCATCATGTAGTGACCGAGTTATGTTTTTTTTTAATGATTATGTCAACAAGTTGATAAATACAAGATCTGGCATTTTCAGCATAATCAGACAGATGTTTTTAAAAGTTACTTTGATATGACAAAATAAATAAATCTTTAGCAGAGTTGATCTGTTTATCTGAATATGCTATTTGTCACCGTTGTTGAGATTTATATGCTGGTTCTTGATGTATGTGTCTGCCTAAAAGAATGACTTTTTTTTTTTTTTATCAGAAGAGCTTGCAAGAAACCCTTACAAAATGTATAGGAAATACAGAATCTTTCACTGTGGAATCACAAGGCTGTTGTAACTAATATAAGTAATATAACTCAGAGAACAGACTCTAAATGAGTTCAGTGACTTAGGTCAGATAATGATTAATCTTCACCAGCCAATGACTTTTGCGCTTGGCTTGTCTGTCTGTCTGTCTGTCTGTTATAATTCAGTTACAGCAGCCAAACAAAATTTAAAACTCAAAAGTCAAGGGTCAAGAGCCCAACTAAAGCAATCACTGACCACTATAATAGTGACATAGAAATTGTGATGTTCGTCTTTGGTGATTCTGTTTGTTAACATCAGGTGTCTTCAATATTGGCCAATCATCACTCAATTAATCACCTAATTATCTCATTAACTTTAACTCTGCTTCAGTGTTACTTTTAACACTACTTCAGTGTTTATATGAGTCCACACTCAGAGTGTTAAATTAACACTGGGGATTTTGCTGTGTAGGGTAGGTTTAGGGTTAGTAGAATAAGTTGACAAAGAAAGTGTTAAAAGATATTAAGCAGACAGTCTACTAATACTCTACTAACTGCTAGTTGACATGTAGTTG
>NW_015634071.1:227837-228926 GCF_001515625.1 Sinocyclocheilus rhinocerous
TTACTGAAATAAATGAACTTTTCCACGACATTCTAATTTATTGAGATGCACCTGTAAGTTATGCTACGTCCTTTGTAGATGACATCGGGACTCAATTTAAAATAAAAATAAAAAGACATGAATGAACATGCATAGGCAAAAAAAAAAAATTATGCATATTAATGTGTTTTCGGGGCAACATGTAATGACAAAATAAGTGTAATGATGGGAGTAATAATTGACAAGATTTTCATAATATATAATATTTCATAGGAATAATGAAATTTAATTTTTTTTCCCTATTCATTTGTTGTGTCTCCCAAAATGCGTAATAAACATAGTCCCGGTGTCCTCATATGAGGACATGTATGAAATCAACATCCTGTTTCGTAACAGAAAGTCATATTTTGATTTGAAACCCCATAACATTTTCCTGAGATGTTGATTTATGACAGACAGTTTAAAAATTTGTCAGATTTAAATGATAATTACAAAATATGATATTTCCATAAGAGTGTCACTTAATTAATATCAGACATCTTTGAAGAGCAAGGAGAGGCAGTGGTCATGGTGAAACATCCAAACATTTAGTATCTCTGAAAAGCCCTGAATGTGCTCTGTACAGGACATCCAGACTTAAAACTGTGGCATGTTTAGTCTCAGAGAAATTCACTAAAATATAATGTCCTTGTCAGGGAGAGTCCGGCCTCGTCAGGCCCAATCATCTCACACACCCGTTCACAATCACCGGAGTACTAATCAGCCGCACCTGTCACCACCTCATCAGCACCAGCTTAAAATGCACAGTCACTGCAGTCACACTTCGTCTGGTCTTGAGTTCACTACATTACTCCTTACCTGACTCACTGAACCCGGACGCCATCCTGATACCTTCCGGTCTCTGTGCCACCCTCTTCAGCCCGATCCACAAAGGAACCCGTCATCACGTGAGCCCGATCCCTTCCATTCCATAGACTGTTGCTCTAACCCGTTTGCTCTCCATCTCTCTCACTCTCCCAGCACCTGTTCAATAAAGCTCTCTGTTTACTTTACCTCTCCGTCCCTGGTCTCCTTCTGTACTGTGACAGACTTCATATGAGGATGCAGGGT
>NW_015634071.1:229520-235395 GCF_001515625.1 Sinocyclocheilus rhinocerous
TGTCAGGGAGAGTCCAGCCTCGTCAGGCCCAATCATCTCACACACCCGTTCACAATCACCGGAGTACTAATCAGCCGCACCTGTCACCACCTCATCAGCACCAGCTTAAAATGCACAGTCACTGCAGTCACACTTCGTCTGGTCTTGAGTTCACTACGCTACTCCTTACCTGACTCACTGAACCCGGACTCCATCCTGATACCTTCCTGTCTCTGTGCCACCCTCTTCAGCCCGATCCACAAAGGAACCCGTCATCACGTGAGCCCGATCCCTTCCATTCCATAGACTGTTGCTCTAACCCGTTTGCTCTCCATCTCTCTCTCTCTCTCTCTCTCTCTCCCAGCACCTGTTCAATAAAGCTCTCTGTTTACTTTACCTCTCCGTCCCTGGTCTCCTTCTGTACTGTGACAGTCTTCATATGAGGATGCAGGGTCTCAGGAGGTTAAATGTTATATATTCCCTTTGAACACTGAATGGACAAATATAGCGTTTCAATTCAGTCCATAGTATTGCTATCTCAGAGAACCACCAGCACATTTTCGTTCATTTCCTTCTGTCAGAAGTTTTAGTTCTTTTTTTTTTTTTTTTTTTTTTTTTTTTTTTTTTTTTTAAAATTTTTTTTTTTTTTTTTTTTTTTTAATTTTTTTTTTTTTTTTTTTTTTTTGTGGGCTGAGGTCTGCCCTCAGAACGCTAGTATTAAGAGGAATGCCGTTTCATTTTGCGCAAATTACAATTAAGACCTGCCGGTTTCCTGCCATTAACACAGCCATGCATCCAAGTCTAGATGACAGTGGTCTCTTACTGTCAAACACAGACTCTCTTTGTCACACACACTAAGATGCTTTCTCTCTCACCACCACACTCACACTGACACAAACCCTGCTGTGTTCTCTCACACGCACATTGTCTGCACTCTGGGCTCCATGAAAAACATGGTGGCCTTGGTCATGCCCGACTAAAAATACATGGCATGCCACCATCCCCTTCTATGTTTTCTGTAATTGCTCTAACCATTTTATTCAATTGCTGACAGTTCAATATTTCACAACACAGTTTCTTTTCACAGTTGGTGAAAAATCCCGGTCTTTGATATGACAGCATCAGGGGCGTTGTCTCCTCTAAATATTGGATGAGAAAAAAAAAAATTTGAAGTACAAAACAAAGCCAATATTACAAAATGTAACCCAGTGTATAAATCACTTGTTTTTCTAAAGAAACATTGTCCAACAGCGACACCTGCAGGCAGGGCCGCATTACGACTGTAAGGGGCCCCTGGGCTTTACCTCTTGAGTGGCCCTTCATCCACCAGAACTACAGCCTACACTGTAAAATCCAATAGTTTACCTTACTTAGATTTAATTAGTTATCTTTACTTAGTTGTTATACTTACTAGGTTTTATTAAGTTACAGCCAAGTTACTTTCAAAGGCAAATAAAACAATTTACTTACTGTTTTGAGTGACACTTACTTAAAATATTCAAGTAGCCACAAAGGAACCAATGACATTAATAAACCAATGAGAGGCAGCAGTGCACTAATATGTTGCTAATGTGCAACATAACAGAAGAAGAAAATAAAAAGTCTTAATAGACTTTTCATCCATTTCCTCCATGTCTGCAGTTATCTTTCACTAGTTGCATTCACTCGTTTCCCAAAATCATCTTGAATGTTGAATTTTCAATACAACTGAAATATTTGAGAGAACATCACATAAACTAACTTCATAAATTGATGTTGATTTTTTTTTTTTTACTCCCCGTTATAGTGATTAGCATTCCCTTTTGTTGGGCACTTGGAACTTTATTTGTGTTACTATAATTTTCTTCCTGTTAATGCAGCAATGCATCATGAAGTCAGAGTTATTTGATTTCAAGGGAAGAAAAATAATAAATAGGTTGCTTTTAGAAGGTGACTTACCTTCTAATTAAAACATTAGTGTATTTTGTTGTGTGTGTTTATGAATGAGCTTTTTCAAATTTCATTTTTCATAAATACCTTGAGATGCTTTTAATTGGGTTTATATAATCCTTAAATAGTGTGTGGAAACCGCAATGCACTCTGGGAGTCAGTGAGTAGCTATACTAAGTCATGAGTAAACCTAAATGAAAGGATCAAGTACCCCCTACAGTTCTTTTTTTAGTTACTAGAACTCTCGTGTAAGTAAATTATACTAACTAAGCATTTGTCAGTACAACATACAATTCCTATTTCACTTTACTTAGTTTTTTCAAGGCAATCGGTTTGCATGCTTTTTTTAAGTAAGCCCTCTAATTAGATTTTACAGTGTACAGTCACACAAGTTGTCAGTCTTTTATTTTGCCGTAATAAATGCCATGAACAAAACATCCAAACATAGGTCTGTCATATAAAATATACAAAATATCATTAACTACACATATGCACATAGTCCAACATATTTTACACAGATATCTACATATAAAAACATGTAACATTAAATTGTACTTGTTAACATTGGTTAAATGCATTATGAACTAACATTAAATAAGGAACATAGTAGGAAGGTAAATTAGTGGTAAAGGTACACCTTTACATAAGGTTCAGTGCACATTGATTCACGCCTTCACAAATATGTATTTCTGCTTGTGGATCTTTCTATCAGGCTGGTAAGTTCATTTAGGTTTTCACAAATTTTACTCTACACATGCATTTTTTTTTAAAATCATTAATTTACCTTAATAGTGAAATTTATTAACATTAACCAAGAAAAATAAATGATGTAAAATACTGTTAATGATGACAGTTACGTTTGACAGCTAATGCAATAAGTAGTAAAACCTTTGTAACGAGCTTCAGTACTTTTTTAACTGTTCATCATCAGAATTGTGTTTATCCATTTTTAATTAAAATTAAGGCCACAGGCTGGACAATAGACGGATCTATTTTGAAGTAATTCAGTGTTGTGTGCTGTCTGAGAAAGGTGACTTTTCTTGTGTGCACTTCGGGTGTCAGTCAGTGCGAGTAACACATTGAGATCTTTTTCGTGGTTTAGCCTATTGCACTTAAATCTAGTTTTAACATCAAACACGTCCTACATTATTTTCTCATTAATGCATGCTCTTTTCGTAAAAACCGAAATGTGCCAAGTTATCTTGCTTTAAAGAAGTTTATTATCTGGTAGAAGTAAGATTATCTGGAAACATCAGATACTTTCCACTTTATTTTTGGCAATTTTTCTCTTTTCTCGTTATATATTTGGGAGCGTTTGACTGACCCTTCTCGCGCAGGACACCTACACGTGCATTCAAAGCAAAGCGAAAAAAACGTGTAATTTTCAGGAACCGTCAACTGCATTATAAAATGCATCACTGGGGCCCCCCTTAGCCCTGGGCCCTGGGCTTAAGCCCAGGTAACCCTGTGCATTAAACATGTGCATTCAACATGTGAATAAGCACCAAGTGTGATGCAGGTGTTCAAGGGATTTGCATGGGGCTTCCTATTTGGTTATGTATTATGGTGTAGTTTAAAAAAAAAATGTTTTATTGGGCAACACTTTACTATAAGGTTCCATTAGTTAATGTTAGATAATGTATTAACTAACATGAACGAACCATGAACAGTACATTTATTAATCTTTGTTAATGCTAGTTAATGAAAATACAGTCATTCATTGTAAGTTCATGTTAATTAACAGTGCATTAACGAATGTTAAGCACAATTTTTGATTTTAATAATGCATTAGTAAATGTTGAAATTAACATTAAGATTAATAAATACGGTAGAAGTACTGATCATGCTTCGTTCATGTTAACTAAAGTAGTTAACTAATGTTAACTAATAAACCTTATTGTAAAGTGCTACCTTTTATTGTTTTTATTTTGTGATTATTTTGCAGTATTAATTTAACTACATTTCTAGTTGAAGTTTTTTTTTAAATTTTTTTAAGACTTTCATAATTCCAATATTTATATTTTATTTCAGCTTTGTTTCAATGAACAAAAACTAGTTTTAATAGTTTTATGTTTAGTTAACAACCCTGCTCTTTCGTGTTAGGTCTAAGATGCATTACATTTTCTGTAATTAATAAATTCATCTGATTCTCAGTAGATCTTCTAAACTTTATTTGACCTCAGCTCTTATTTAACCCATATTTGCGCGCATACAGATAGAGGCTTTTCTCCAGCAGAAACAGGCTGAGCAGGACAAACAGCTGAAACAGCGAGAGATGGAGATAAGAAGAGAGGCTGATATTGAACTGGACATCCAAAGACAAAAAATCAGGAGCTGATTAACAAATACAAGAGTGAAAAACAGCAACTACAAAAAATAAGGTACAAATGACTGACCATGTGACATCTACATCTTTCTCATGCATAAATTAGTTCTTGTGGTGTCAAATGGTACAACCCCAAGAAAACTTTATGCATATTATAAAAATGTACTAACAATGTTTACAAATTTTGAAAATAATAATTAAGATATGTATTTTCAAATGTATTTGGTAGAGGAAAATATGTGTTTTTGCTTGGTTACACCACATTTAGAGTGATTAAATCAAACCTCTTAAAAATAGTATAAAAGTTTTTCATATGTAACCAACAAGAATACAAAGATTATTTTTCATCAAGAACATGGCACATTAATTTTAAACTATTCAGATGAGTTTTCATCATCTTGGACATCCTTATTTGACCATTTGATCTCAACAGGATGAGTTCACATTAATCCTGAGATAAAGATAAACATGTTTGACTTGCTTGGAGTGCACAAACATGAGACTCGACTCACGCTCTCATTTTCCCACTAGACTAATTAATTAACCCTCTGATGCATGAATGATTAAACCACAAAGGAACAAAAATCTTAGCTTTTTACATTAGAACAAGAATAGAATTTAAAAAAAATGTTTTCTGAGAGTTACAGATCTGGGGCCCGTTCTTTGTATGTCGCTAACTCACCCTCTGATGCATGAATTATTAAACCACAAAGGAACAAAAATCTTAGCTTTTTACATTAGAACAAGAATAGAATAATAAAAAAAAAAAATTCTGAGAGTTACAGATCTGGGGCCCGTTCTTCGTATATCGCTAACTCAGTTAGCTGGATTTGATTGTTGATGATTTGGCATGATCTTGGATTGTTTGGTTCTTGAAGCTCATCCCGGAGTTGCTGTCTGTCCAACAGGTCCTTAAGCTTAAACCTGCTTGGGAGCAGGCTTATTTCATGTAAACAGGATTATATAGCATTTTTTTAAGCAGAATTGATACCTAAAATATGCCCGCTACCACCGTTACTTTATTACAAGAGTATCCTACTAATCCAGGGACAATAATTTAAATTGGGAATCATGTAAAAAATGTAAATAAAATAAAAACTGTCCACATTTCATTTATCTATCATTTATGTAGTTTTGTTCACTTGGCTGTTTCCATATAAAGGTCCAGAAATTTGTCAAGTTTTTCGTCAGGTGACTTTTTTTTAATTATATGATGTCATTACGTTGCTGTCTTGCCGCCAGCCAATCGCTGCATTGCTGATCGTGGTTTCGAGTATCGATACATAACCCCTCTTAAACCAACCCATGAAAGTGCAATTATCTCCGATAACTCGGCATATCATCGATGATATCATCTTGGATGTGACGTTTCGTCTCGGATGTCATAAGCGACGTATGAAGAACGGGCCCCTGAACTCTACAATAGAAAATAAGAATTGTCAATAGACAGAGATAAGTGGTCGTTGACTGAAATAATTAGATCTAGTCCATTATTATTCTTACAGCATTTCATGCCCATACACGCTCTCTCTCTCTCTCTCTCTCTCTCTCTCTCTCACACACACACACACACACACACACACACACACACACACACACACACACACACACACACACACACATCTGTCTCTTTCCACACCA
>NW_015634071.1:235553-241382 GCF_001515625.1 Sinocyclocheilus rhinocerous
TCTCTCTCTCTCTCTCACACACACACACACACACACACACACACACACACACACACATGCACATACACACAGCCACCTGTGTCTTTTTCCACAATTTTCTTATACTCACCATTTGATGAAAATTAAAACAGTGGTATTATGAAATAATATTGCAATTTAAAATAACTGTTTTCTATATGAATATATTTTAACATGTAAATTATTACTGTGATGGCAAAATAGACTTTCAGCAGCCATTACTCCAGTCTTCAATGTCACAGGATCCTTCAGAAATAATTGTAATGCACTGATTTGGTGTTATTATCAGTTATTATTGGTGCTCAATTATTAATAGTGGTTCTTATTAATGTAAAAAAACATTTTTGCTGCTTAATATTTTTGTGGAAACTGAGATATATATTTTTTTCAAGATTCTTTGATGAATAGAGTTCAAAGGAACAGCATTTATTTAAAATAAAAATGTTATAATGTTATAAATGTCTTTTTATACTGTCACTTTTGATCAATTTAATGTGTCATTGTTTAATAAAAAATAAATATAAGAAGAATTTATTTGGTTTATATATATCTCTATATATATATATATATATATATATACACAAACACACCGAGAGCCCTAGTGCAACCATGCATGTAAGCCATTGTTACCTCACAAATATGACAGTTTTCAATTTGAAAGTTAAAGTAGAAAGAAGTGACCTTTTCTCAGAAGACACATGGCTTAAAGTTTTTGTTCGTTTGTTTGTTTGTTTTGTTTTTTTGACAGAAAGATGATATAAAAATGCAGGCAATGTAATTAGCCATAGTCATCAGCACAAATGTTTGTGTGTGTGTGTGCTTCAAACTATATTTGCATGTCTGTCTATCTCTCATTCTTGTTGTTGACAGTGCTGCAGGAGCGCATTAAAGAGCAGGAGAAAGAGATGTCATGAGAGTGCCTCCCAGAGGCAGCAGCAGCTCCTGCAAGAGTGGAGGACAGGAGAAGCACAGCTGCAGTCGGCCCTGCAGGAGCTGCGGAAGAAAACACAGGAGCTGAATCAGGCTCAGAGTAACATACAGCAGCTCAAAGAAGAGAGGTCCACCCTAGAGGAAGAGGTGAGGCACATCTTTCCACCTGTCCACTTACAGGTGGGAGTTTCAGAAGGGGTTTCAACACACATGAGCCACAGCCTGTCAGTCCAGAAATGGATTTAACAGACTGCACGTTTACACAATTTCTGAGCACTTTATAGGAGGAACTAGCTGCTAGAGATACTACAGTTTTCATGTAGTCTCTAGTGTGGGTATTGACAAATGCATGCTGGGAGTCCTCATTTTATTTTAACATCAAACCAGAGTTCAATAAGAAAAAAAAATATTAGGGGTTACCTGTAAAAGGGAAAACCTGTCACAGAAAGTTACATTTTACAATATAATTACAAATGTTACTATCAGTTATTTGATTTGTACCATTCAAACTATTTGAGGTGAGTAAGACTTTTTTTCTATTCTTTAGCACTTTATACTTATCAAACGATACTTTTTTTTTTTTGTAGAAACTGCAAAGCATTTTAAGCAGCACAACTGAAGAGTTCAGATGCAAAAGCCTCTAAGTGCCATCTGAAATTTTCATTTAAAGGGGTCATATGATTAAATTTTTTCCTTTCTCTTTGAAGTGTTACAATCTCTTGGTGCATAAAGAAGATCTGTAAAGTTGCAAAGACTAAAGTCTCAAATCCAAAGATAAAAGTTAAGAATCAACCACACCTACCTAAAACGGCTCGTTCTAACACGCCCCCACATGTCTACGTCACGATGTGGGAAGCTTTGCATAATGTTTTTCAGAACGATGAGCTTTGTAAAAATCGTTTAAAAATCGTAAAAAAGTTTCAGAAAGGCGGGGCATAGAGGAGAAACAATAATGTACATTGTGGAAAATAATGTGTTTTTTTAACCTTAAACCGAATAAACGCATTTCAATACACAAAATACACAAAATAACGTTCTTTTTAGCAACATCATATGACCCCTTTAAAATGATTTCTGATTTCATGTGACACTGAAGACTGGAGTAATGGCTGCTGAAAATTCAGCTTTGTCATCACAGGAATAAATTATATAAAGTATAAATTAAATCTGAACAGCAGTATCTTTATAAATTAACATTAACCTACATTAATAAATGCTGTAAATTTTTGTTTATGATACCTAATGCATTTAGTACTGTTAACACATTGAATCTTGTAAAATGTTACTAAATGACCACATGAATTGAAGCCAGAATGATTTGTATCAAGGACATTAATCTTGGTGCACAGGAAAATATATTGAATTAAATTCTTGAAGTTTTTAATATTTAGTATTAGTTGGTCATGATTGTTTGTTTTTGAGGTTTAAATATTAAGATTTTTACTTGATAAACTACATTGAACCAAAATTGATTTACTGGTTTTAAATTGATTTTTACCGACTCCTAGAAGGTAAACAAAGTGAAGAGCTCTGACACAATATCAAACACTGCTTACACACAGCAGACATAATGAAGCCAAAACAAAACTATGACCAGTCGCTTGACTTGACGCAGACTTAAACCAAACACCTTAATGTGTATTTTGGAAATTTCCTTTCCATTAGAGCAAAAGAAGACATGGAAGCAAAAGAGACCAAAATCTCAAAACTGAACAGTACATGGAGTGACCTGCCTTAAACAATAACTTCATAATTTTGATCTCAGGCTCCTCATCTAATAACTATCCATTATATTAGTATGTTGTATTCTGATAGATCTTAACAGCCCTTCCTCAAATGTGAAACAAAGTTTTTGTCACCATCAGTTTGTGCGTGTGTGCGTGCGTGCGTGCGTGTGTGTGTGTATGTGTGGCACAGTAAGCGTAATTAATTATAACAACATTGTGAACTGATTATTTTGTAAACATCTGTTGAAAAGTGAAACTGTTGATCTGTTGAGTTGTGTTAATATATTTAACATTTTGTTTAGAAAAAAATAAAATAAAATAAATATGAGAAGTGCCATTTTTTCCACTTGAGCACCTGCCCCTCAAAATTTGTGTGCACGTCCCTGATTGGAAGAGAGCTGAACTGGATGATGACATCACTGAATCATCAATGAACTGACTTTAGCTGGAAAAATGACTCTTTGTTATTGTCTTCTAGCATTATTGACAAACTATTTTCTTGTTTGACACTGTAAAGCTGCTTTGACACAACAAGTATTGTATAAAGTGCTGTACAAATAAAGGTGATTTATGACAGGTGCCCATCACTGATATGCTGAGACAGTTGACAAACCTGTCATTTATATCATAGTGCAATAAATACATAAATAAATACACAAGCAAAGACTCAGACAGACAGGTTAGTAGCTCACTACTAAAGCATGCAGATTTGAGACTTTGGTGAAACAACAACAGTGACCAACATCAAGACTCATAGTAATAACTGGAAGTGCAGCAGATGACTGGCACACAGACCTTACCCAGGTCAGAGAAGAGCACAAGAATAAATATCCAGAACCAAAATAAGAAACAGCAGAGGTGACATGAGAGTGTGGGAGAGACGAGTGAATCATTCTAGTCAGAGAGCAAGTATTTGGGGCAGTACTCTGTTGACACGCATGCCTGTGTCTCCATGGGGCAGTCTGTGGTTTCAGTCACGACACTCTTTGTCAGTTCTCTCTCTCATATTCTCCCACTCCAGAAACCCTTTCCTCCGCCCTCAAGGCCCACCATCCACCCCCACTCTCGATGGCCCACTCCTCTCTCTCTATCTCTCTCTCTCTCTCTCTCTCTCTCTCTCTCAATCTTTATCAAGTGTGTGTAAAAGTGATAAATAAGGACAAACAACAATGGGCGGATACACCATGGAGAGGTCATTTAAATGTTGAAGATGATGTTAAGCCTTTTTGGGGTTCAATTTATAAGCCACCATTGACTAAAAAAAGTAGGAGATCTTCAGTGGCGAGTATTACATGGCATTATCGTTGTCAATGCTTTTATTTCAATATTGAATCCAACTGTGCAAGGTAAATGCCCTTTTTGTATGGACAGAGAAACAATCTATCACTGTTTTATGCATTGTAAGAGACTGAGATCTCTTTGTTTTATTGGAAACTTTATTTCTTGTGTTGATGAGGTGTTCACAATGACTGTGTTTATTTTTGACTGTACAAAAAGAGGAAAGGACGGTTGTTAAACTTTATTTTAGGACAAGCAAAATTGGCTATATATATTAGCAGAAGATACAAGATCCTTTATGACTCAAATTGTGTAGTTGAATTGGTTTTTAAAGGGCTCATAAAAGCAAGAATAAGGCATGACTTTACTTTTTATCTATCTATGAAGAAGGAACATTTTGAGGACATTTGGAGTGTAGAAAAATTGGTGTTTTTGTTGATAATGATGTGTTTTCTTTTTTCTGAGATTATGGGATAATGTAATGAGGTGTTTTGTAATGTTTTTTTTTTTTTTTAGAGTTTTGTATTTAATAAAGGGGTAATAAAAAAAAAAAAAAAAACTCTTTTTTTCTCTCTCTTTCCTGCATGTCTTGCCAGTTCATCTAGTTCATGGTGTCGTGACGTGAATTTTACAACTGACATATTCTTTTACGCCGGCCCCAGAGCGCAGCGCCTCTCCCGCTCTCATCTCCCTCCCCGCTTTCAATGCAAATGGCTTTATTTTGTGGGAAAGATTTCGCTGCATTTTAAGAATCCATTAAAGCTATCTAAGATCTGACTGTGATATAAAATCGATACCTAAGGGCATTTAATGCTTCACCTTTCATAAGAAGCACCTTCTTGATGTCCTTTTCCCTTCCTCCCCCTCTTGCGCTCTCTTTTTCTCTCTGCCTTTTGATCTAGTCTTTGAACTGTGCCTGCTCTCTTCAGAGGAATGTGAGATATTTCAGACTTTAGTTGATATTTATGAGGATTTATGAGGTTGCAGGTTCAAGAGCAAACAGGAAGGACTGTAGCTCTCTTCCTAAATTATGTATGCTGCCAATCTAGACAGTATTTTAAGACATCATAGACACAGTATTGATGGAAAAGTTGTTCTAAAATGCTCCCTTCAAAGAGACCTCATTTTGGTTAAATTTAAAGGCAGCATAATTTTTGTCCTTAGTAAATAAGCCAATCCCAGTGATGAGGGAAACAATTCATTCAAGATGGCGGATGAGTCTTGAGAAATGTGATTAAAATTAGATTATATTTCATTAATTACCAAAAAGCATCAATACAAGTAATTAAATCTAATTAGAAAATGAACAATTCTACTTAATATTTCTGTGTGCTATGTATTTGTAGACATATTAGATTATTACATTTTAGCATAGCAATATATCGCAAATTTTTTGTATTGTTACAGAAATAAAATAATATATTATATATATATTACCAAGATGGCCACCACGCCCGAGTCCCCGGCCAAGATGGCCGCCACGCCCGAGTCCCAGGCCAAGATGGCCGCCACGCCCGAGTCCCCGGCCAAGATGGCCGCCACGCCTGAGTCGGACGCGGAGCTTGGGCTTGGACTGAAAGGTCTGATTGCTAGTGTGATGGACCCACCTCTGATGTCGGTACGAGCTGCGGGCATCCCCATAACATCAGTGCTCTCAAGCAACCGTCCTAGAGGTCCTGCCGCCCTCTGCTGCCCTTACTGTAATGGCGGTCGCCATTTTAAGCGTGTGGGCTGTACACTGCGCTCAAGAGGTCTCTCCTATCCACGAGTCTGCTCTAAGGGCCTTTCCTGTGCATGAATCCGCTGCAGAACCTCCAGAGGTGGCGGCATCCGCTGCAGAACCTCCTGAGGTGGTGGCGTCCGCTTCCGAACTCAC
>NW_015634071.1:241392-241902 GCF_001515625.1 Sinocyclocheilus rhinocerous
CTCCTGCCTATGAGTCTGTCTCAGAGGCCTCTCCTATCCACGAGTCTGCTCCAAGGGCCTTTCCTGTGCATGAATCCGCTGCAGAACCTCCAGAGGTGGCGGCATCCGCTGCAGAACCTCCTGAGGTGGTGGCGTCCGCTTCCGAACTCACTGCCCGCCCTGTCATGGCCACAGAGGCCATTCACAAACTCACAGACTGTCTTGTCACAGCCACGGAGGCCGTTGACGAACTCACTGTCTGCCCTGTCACAGCCATGGAGGTCGCTCACGAACTCACTGTCTGTCCTGCCACGGCCAAGGAGGCTGTTCATGAACTCACTGTCTGTCCTGTCACGACCATGGAGGCCGTTCATGAACTCACTGTCTGTCCTGCTACGGCCAAGGAGGCCGTTCATGAACTCACAGTCTGCCCTGTCACAGCCATGGAGGCCGTTCATGAACTCACTGTCTGCCCTGTCACAGCCACAGAGGCTGTTCACGAACTCACTGTCTGTCCTGTCACGGCCATGG
>NW_015634071.1:242548-267030 GCF_001515625.1 Sinocyclocheilus rhinocerous
AAGTCTGTTCATGCCTCGTCAAGTCAAGTCTGTGTCTCTAGTCTCGGATTATGTTTGTATTTTGGATCACGTCTGTAAATAAACTGCACATGGGTTCTTCACTACGCTCGCCTTCAGTGGACTGAATCATTACAATATACATATACACACAATATCGTTAAAATGTTTGGTATCAGTAAGTTTATATACATACAGTGGGTACGGAAAGTATTCAGACCCCCTTAAATTTTTCACTCTTTGTTATATTGCAGCCATTTTCCTGAAAGAATTGTACAAAAATATTAAGCAGCACAACTGTTTTCATCATTGATAACAATAATAATAATAAACATTTCTTCTGTTTTATATAACATATATTAAAAACATGTATTATATATAAACACCTTTAATCCTGAAACCCTTTAAACATTACAGTACTGGATCATGAATTTCAATTGGAGAGGGGCTTTTGACTCCTCTTTTCAGGAGGCCACCACATGCCATTGTAACGAGGCGTCACTACGATTGGGATCTATATGCAGCTTTATTGAGGACATGGTCAATCAGGCATAGTCAAACACAGAGCAGAGTCGGCAGAATTGTAATCAGTGAACAGACAGATGATAAGGGCTGGCAGCGAACAATCATAGCAACGAGACTAACAATACACAAAACCAGCATCAAAGCAATAGTCCAAGGACAGGCAGCAAGGAATCAGAGTAGAGAAACAGCACAGGGTCAAAACACTAAGGCAGTCAAACAGGAAATAACACTTGGAATTGTTCACCGAAGCAAAACAAGACTTCGAAAAGTCTGAGTGTGCATGAAGTTCTTATATTGTCCAGGCTAATGGGTTTCAGGTGAATGTGATCAGTGCAGGCTTATGGGAAATTTAGTGAGAGTCCGAAATGGTTAGTACTCTGGTGATGGAGCCCTCTGATGGACAGAAGAGGGAACTACGGAGGCGGTCTCTGTGACAGCCATACTGCTACTGCTCATGCCATATACTCTCATAAATGCAGAGTATATGATGTTTACATAAGTGTACAGGAGGCAAACACCCTCTAAAGTACATTATAATTTTTTTTCTCTGATTCCCTTTATAGACACAGACACATACAGCATTTGCTTTATTCGTGAGGGCTGAACTCCCTCAATGGTGATATTTGACATGTAATATAGACACTGTATTGCTCTAATTCTCTTTAATCCCTCTCAGTAGAGATGTGTGTGCATCAAAGGCTCTCCTCTTTCATTTGCTTTGATATCTTGAATGTTGTGTAAATATCTGTGTTTGTATAGTAAGGCAATTTTTGTATTCCTCCTCATGCTTCATTCCTTTGACAAAATAAACACTAAGCTGTTTTGTTTATTTATCCTTTTTCCAACCCACACACTGCTGCATTATGTTTTTTTTTTTACAAACAAGCAGTGCATAAGCAAAGCATCAGAGTAACTGTAACAGCAGTAACATTGGCATTTGTGGTTCCATGTTGAATATATAGTTTGAGGTTGATAATATTTCTTGTTTTAATATTGCATTTTTTTATAGTTTCAAATTCACCAGGGTTCCATTAGTTTGATAAAAAAATACAGTAAAATGTAATGTTGTTAAATATTATTACTATTTCAAATAACTGTTTTATATTTTCATATATGTTATGTAAAGCTGAATTCTCAGCAGCCATTACTTACATCTTCAGTGTCACATGGTCCTGCAGGAATCATTCTGATTTGGTTTTGTTACTCAAGAAACATTTCTTATTATCAACATTGAAAACAATTGTGCTGTTTAATATGACTGTGGAAAACGTGAAACATTTCCTTTGTTGGATAGAAACAACATTTATTTGTAATAGAAATCTTTTGTGACAGGTCTTTACTATCACTTCTAATGAGTTTAATATATTTTTGCTGAATAAGACAATTAAATTCTTAAAGGGGTCATATGATGCGATTTCAAATTTTCCTTTCTCTTTGAAGTGTTACAAGCTCTTGGTGCATAAAGAAGATCTGTAAAGTTGCAAAGACTAAAGTCTCAAATCCAAAGAGATATTCTTTATAAAATTTAAGAGTCAACCACGCCTACCTAAAATGGCTTGTTCTAACACGCCCCCACATGTCTACGTCACAATGTGGGAAGATATGCATAGCGCCGCCCAAATGTTCACGCAAAGAAAGAAGATGTAACTTTTATTCTCGCTGTAGTATTGCTGCTGCCGCCCACCGGCCGCTCCTTTGTCGATTGCCGGCCGCGCCGTTTTCAAGCTCACCGGCCTCCTCTCACTCAGCCTGCCGGCCGTTCCTAACTCTAGCCGCCGGCCTCCACTCACTCTAGGCCGCCGCCGCGTGTGACGCTGTGTTTTGTTATGAAAGCGAAACTACTTTGTTTGGCCTTCCAAAAGAGGACACGACTAGAAATAAGTGGTTAAGTTGTATTTACAACACTGTTCCAGAACACTTCAACCCAAATATTCAGATGTGTGCAGCACATTTTATGGAGGACTGTTTACTGATCCTGGGAGAGTAACGTTAGACTAAAATGATGATAACTGTTCAGGGGAAGGAAGCAAAGATGAAACCATAGCAGATAGCAGATTATGTCCCCACTGGATGCAACAAATGCCTCGTTTATAATGGGTTTTAATGTTTTTGTCTCATCGGTCTGACAGGGCATCACAGTATGGTATGGGGCTTAACATTTCCGTCACACGCTTGAGGTATTTGGCCAATCACAACGCACTGGATAGCTGGCCAATCAGAGCACACCTCGCTTTTCAGACCGATGAGCTTTGTAAAAATCGACGCGTTTCAGAAAGGCGGGGCATAGAGGAGAAACAATGATGTACAGTATGTGGAAAATAATGTGTTTTTTTAACCTTAAACCGCATAAGCACATTTCATTACACCAAATACACCAAATAATGTTCTTTTTAGCAACATCATATGACCCCTTTAAAAAAATACATTTGAAAATGTCTAACAGGAGTGAGCCATTGGGAATTACTAAAACTTTATTGTTGTGAAATCTAAATCTAAATGGTAATCTTCATGGAATCCAAATCCCACACTGAAGCTTTAAGCTGCTTAAATTGTCTTGATTCAAATGTTATATGGCTGTCACTGCGTTTAACCTGCATCAATACCATTTTTCCAAATTATCGTGAGAAATTTGCTTTGTTATTTCATAAAAGCTCTTATATGAGCCATGCTAACCTGCGAAACATTGACCTCTTAGTCCTTGTCACTAAGATCCTCATTCTTCATTTCCCCTGAGTGAGCTGCACTGGGGCTTTGCTCACTCTGCCTCACTGTGGTCAGATGCTGTGATATAAATTCTCTGCGGCTTCATGTGTCAGACGAGGAGAGAAGTGAAGCAAAGGTCACTGTGTCAACACAGATGCCCGTAAAGCGTTTGACCTTTACTGACACACACACTCTAGTCTCTCCAGTGCTGTTAGAGAGTGTGCCTTGTTAAGCAGGCAAGTCTGTGCAGCAGAGTGTATGTGTGGGTGGATGAGCTGTATGCATGGCTGGTGTGTGGGTATGTGTGCATGGAAAAAATGGGGTGAATTTTTTTGATTAGCGCTGGTTACACATGAGCTACAGTCCAAATTGGGATTACCACCCACATTTATAGCATTCTAGCATGGTAATAACCTTTATTATTTTGCTTGTCAAATTTAAAATCATATTTTTATGCAAGTTGAAGTATGAAATACTTGACAACAGACCATTTAATTGCTGGAAATTAATGCACACTGAGATGATAATGTGACCATGACAGCAAGCAGATTTACCCCCCAGGTGCATTTTTTCAAAAATACATTAATTAAAATATATATTAATTATAAAGTTATTTTCTAAACTGCTGGAAAAAATTGTTTTATTTGAATGGATTCAAGATGTGTGACTCGTTGAAAGTTCTGATAATAAAGTGTCAAGTCAAGTCACCTTTATTTATATAGCGCTTTTAACAATACAGATTGTGTCAAAGCAACTTTACAGCATTAAATAGGAAAATAGTGTCAATAATGCAAAATGACAATAGTAAACACTCAATTTTCAGTTAAAGGCAGTTCATCATTGAATTCAGTGATGTCATCATACAGCTCAGTTCAGTTTAAATAATAGTGTCGAACGCAGCACTAAGATACAGTAGCACTAATAGAGAGATACAGCCACGATCAGATGATAAGAGCAGGTCATTTGTAACTCTAATGAGAGCAGTCTCAGTACTATGATACGGTCTAAATCCTGACTGGAAATCCTCATTTTTCTCTAAGAAGGAATATAATTGTTAGGATACTACCTTTTCTAGTATCTTGGAGAGAAAAGGGAGATTCGAGATCGGTCTGTAATTAATTAGTTCTTTGGGGTCAAGTTGTGGTTTTTTGATGAGAGGTTTAATAACAGCCAGTTTGAAGGTTTTTGGGACATATCCTAATGACAATGATGAATTAATAATAGTCAGAAGAGGATCTATGACTTCTGGAAGCACCTCTTTTAGGAGCTTAGATGGAATAGGGTCTAACATACATGTTGTTGGTTTACATGATTTAACAAATTTATACAAATCTTCCTCTCCTATAGTAGAGAATGAGTGGAATTGTTCCTCAGGGGATCTATAGGACACTATCTGATGCGATACTGTAGCTGACGGCTGCATGGTTAAAATTGTATCTCTAATAGTAACGATCTTGGAAGTAAAGTTCATAAAGTCATTACTGGTGTGCTGTTGGGAAATGTCAACACCTGTTGATGCTTTATTTTTTGTTAATTTAGCCACTGATATGAATAAATATCTGGGGTTATGTTTGTTTTCTTCTAAAAGAGACGAAAAGTTATCAGATCTAGCAGTTTTTAATGCTTTTCTGTAGGATAGGGTACTTTCCCGCCAAGCAATACGAAATACCTCTAGTTTTGTTTTCCTCCAGCTGCGCTCCATTTTCCGGGCTGCTCACTTTTCCACGACATTCTAATTTATTGAGATGCACCTGTACAGTGTAATACAGTCTACCAGTGTTGTTACATACACACACACACACACACACACACATATATACTGTATATATATATATATATATATATATATATATATACAAATGGAATTTTATTAATATTTTGGATTAACTTTTTAATTTTTATATTTTCACTTATTTTAATTTCAGTTTACTTTTTCATTGTAATTATGTTTTTTTGTCATTTTTATTATTCATTAATTTATTTATTTTTCGATTTTAGTTTATATTTATGACCAGGTAGTGACATTAGTTCCTCAACCTAAACTTATTTGAGTTATTTGCCAATGCAATATTTCTCGTTTTTAAAGTTTTTCCATCTAATTTACATTTAATTTCAGCTTTCATTTAATTAACACATTTTTTTTTTAATTCTAGCTGATGATACTATCCTTACTACAAACGTCTGTGAGCCAATCAGAATGAAGCATGCATGAGTGCCTTTATAAATACATATAATTCTGAACATGAGGTGAGGTTGCAGTCTGAGTAGTGTTGAATTCATGTATATACTGCAGTATGTCATTATGACCACTAGATGGCACTGTTTCACCGAAAGATTGTAGCTGGTTACATCATGGAGTCAGATGAT
The DNA here is from genome assembly GCF_001515625.1 of Sinocyclocheilus rhinocerous. Taxonomy (NCBI): domain Eukaryota; kingdom Metazoa; phylum Chordata; class Actinopteri; order Cypriniformes; family Cyprinidae; genus Sinocyclocheilus; species Sinocyclocheilus rhinocerous. The sequence continues at coordinate 248,141 of NW_015634071.1, forward strand.
GGTCACGGCCTCAATCTTAAGCACACTTACATCTGTGATGTAAATTTGGGTATTACCAGAGCTTGTGTGTGAAAATGCTGGAGAACTCCTTGAGCATGCGAGTTTCCACAGGCACATGTGATTTTTCTAGTGCTCACGTCATCTTCCAGCTGCGAGTCTTTCCAAATGGAGTTTCCCACCATCTCACTTTCATATGGTACAAATTGTCTTTTATGTCAAAAACATCAGAATAGGTTACAGATTTATTGTAAATTAAGATAAAGGCATTTGATAAGTTTAAAGCTATAGCTACTTTTCATAAAGCTTAATTAGTTGTCTACAAACTTGTTGTATAAGAACACTTAAATGTACAAAAGTGTAAATATTCAGTTAGCTTGGCAGTTAGGAGGTTCTTAGAGAAATGGTCATGTTGACGGGAGGTATGGCTCATCCATGATCTCCCAGAGGAGAGTTTGATATGTCCAGTTTTAGTGAGTTAGGGTTGTATTGATCTGTGAAAGGAATGATGTAATATTGTAGTCTTGTTCTGCTCCACTCATCGTTTTTTCCCCTCTCTTTGGCATGTAGAAATCATTTCTTGAGGAGACAGTAAGGCGTAAGTGTGAAGAAAGGGAAGAACTGACAGCAGCACTGACTCTGGCCAAAGGACAACTCCATTACAAAACCACATGACACCCAGATACACACCCAACTCTCCAGAGCTACAGTGACGCACCCAGACCTCCACTTCCCCAGAATCAATCCCAGCCCTCCCAGCCACACACCCACAGCTCTTTGTCCACTCAGAGCACTGGGCAACGTTTGCCTAAGTGGCATTCTGGTAGTGTGGGTAGAAGTGTGGCATTCTGGCATGAATTCAATTTTTCAATTCAATTCAAGTTTATTTGTACAGCGCTTTTCACGATACAAATCATTGCAAAGCAACTTTACAGCAAATTAAGTTTCTACAATATTTAGTGGTAGCTTATCAGTGGTGACTGTCAGTCAATGTACATATGGCAGAAATTTACGGAAAAATCAATTAAAGACGTAATCAAACAGACGATGAACACTATTAACAGCAATTATTATATGATGCAATCAAACTTATAGCAAAATGTGGTAGTTATGTATGTTGTTTCAGGGTTGGCATCATCTGAGGTCCTCTGAGGGGTTGGCATCATCTCTTCTCAGGTGTTCTGGATCCAGACTGAAGCTTGTGTAAATCCTAGTTACCATGGGATGTCAATCCTGTGGCAGAAACAGAGAAACAAATAGAGACATAATTAGCGTAGCTGTTGTTCCAACCAAGCAAAATTTATTTGTTTAACCCAAACTAAAGAATAATAATGTGCATTTGATCAGATATAACTGCAGTACAAGATTATGATATGCATTATTTGAATGCTTGGCCAAAGAGATGTCTTTAATCTAGATTTAAACAGAGAGAGTGTGTCTAAACCCCGAACGTTATCAGGAAGGCTATTCCAGAGTTTGGGAGCCAAATGCGAAAAAGCTCTACCTCCTTTAGTGGACTCATCACTGAATCATCACTGCCAACACCCACCCTACCCAAAATCAGCAAAGAGTGAATCGCTTCTGTGCATGACTTGTGCAAAAGCATCACTACAGGGAAGGTCAGACTGGACAAACCCTGATTCTCACTAGAAAGTTCCCTAGATTGTTTACTCCGTATATTTTTTGGTCAGAGGTCACCATCGATTTGCAGAAAATGCATAACTGAAACTGATAAAATGTATACCATGTAATGTAAAGGCTTGAATACACAACACACCTTTTAAACAGATTTTAAAACATAGAAAAACATCTCCAGGTTACGTATGTAACCTTGGTTCCCCGAGGGAAGGAGAAACGCTTTAGGAATGCCCCTGCGTGACCACGTTCTGAAGCACGTGTAAAATCAGTCCAATGGAGCAGCGAGACGTCACGAGCGGGGTGACGTGAGCAACCAGGAAGTATAAAAGCGCATCAAGCAGAGCGCAAGTTAGCTTCGATGAAGTAGCGCCTGCAGGGATGCAGGGAGTATGGCAAAGAGACGCAGCGTCTCGTTCCCTCGGGGAACCATGGTTACATAAGTAATCTGGAGACGTTCCCTGAGGGAACTCGAGCTGCGTCGAGAAACACTTTGGGAACGAGAATACCCACTGTGCCATACTACCAAGTCCCTGCCTGTGTGTGTATCCCTTGAGCACATCACGAAGAGAGAACTTGGGACCCTGGGGTAGATACCAGGTCTATAGAAGCGGACAAAAGTGTGCGGAGAGGGCCAGCCCGCCGCAGCACAAATGTCCTGCAAGGCCACACCCAAGTTGAAAGCCTTGGAGGCCGCCATACTCCTGGTCGAGTGCGCTCTGACCGCCATAGGTGACGGGAGGCCAGAGGACTCGTAGGCTAGTGAGATGGCCTCGACCACCCACCTACTCATAGTCTGCTTGGTCGCCGGAAATCCTTTCTTTGGCGGACCAAAGCAAACAAACAGCTGCTCTGCCTTACGCCACTGGGCAGCTCTGTGTGCTTAAGCATCCAGTGCTCAAACTGGACAGAGCAGATTAAGCTGTTCTTGGCCTACTTCCTGGAAAGGAGGAGGACAGAATGCCTGAAGTACTATGGGCCCTGGCAAAGAAGTGGGAACCTTAGGGACATACCCGACCCTCGGGTAAAGGAATGCCCTAACCATGCCTGGAACAAATTCCAGGCACGAAACAGAAAGTGCCTGAAGATCCCCTATCCTTTAATATGAGGAAATAGCGAGGAGAAAAATAGTCTTGAGCGTGAGAAACTTGACTGGAACTTCTATTATGGGTTCAAAGGGGGCATTGCATAAGCCCTCCAGAACCACAGCAATGTCCCATGAGGACACCTTAGTGCGCTGTTCTGGCCTCAGCCTCAGGGTGCCACAGAGGAAACGAGTGAGAAGTGGGTGTCTTCCCAATGATTGACCACCCAGAAGGGCGTGGTAAGCAGCTAAGGCTGCCACGTATACATTCAGAGTGGAGGGAGATAACCCTGCGGAGAATCACTCCTGCAGAAACTCCAGACCTATACCAATTGGGCAGTTGACTGGGTCTTGCAGTCGCTGTCCGCACCATGAAGTGAAAAGCTTCCACTTCAAGGCATACTGTTTCCTAGTGGTGGGAGCTCTGGACTGAAGTATAGTCTCAACAACCTCAGTTGAGAGACCATATGCTAGGAGCTGTGCCCCCTCAGGGGCCACGCCCACAGCTTCCACAACTCCGGGCGGGGGTGAAGAATGGTGCCCCCCGCCTGAGAGAGGAGGTCCCTCCTGATCGGAATCTCCAGCGGAGAGCCGTCGAGGAGGGACACCAGGTCCGAGAACCACACTCGGGCCGACCAGAACGGGGCTACTAGCAGCAGATGAACCCCGTCCCGGCGTACTCTCTCCAGAACTCCCGGGAGCAGAACGATCGGGGGAAAAGCGTACAGACGAAGCCTCTGCCACATCTGCACCATGGCATCCAGCCTCAATGGAGCTGGATGCGTGATGGAGAACCAGAGCGGACAGTGTGTCATTTCTTGCGACGCAAATAGATCCACTTCCGCCTGGCCAAACTCCCTCCAAAGGAGCTCCACCACCTCGGGGTAGAGTCTCCATCCCCCGGGCCTCAGCCCCTGCCTCGACAGGAGGTCTGCCCCCTGATTTAAATACCCAGGGATGTAAACTGCTCTTAGAGAGAGGAGCTTCCCCTGAGCCCACAGAAGGATCTGGCGCGCCAGCTTGTACAAGGGGCGCGAACGCAGACCCCCCTGCCGATTGATGTAGGAGACCACCGATGTGTTGTCTGTGCGAACAAGCTCATGATGTCCCCCTAGGTCTGGAAGGAAGTGTGTCAGAGCTCGAAACACGGCCAGCATCTCCAGGCAGTTGATGTGCCAAGAGAGATGATGGCCTCCCCACAGACCCTGGGCAGAGCGGCCACTCATGACCGCTCCCCAGCCCGTGAGAGAGGCATCCGTCGTTAGCGTTACGCGACGACAAGGAGCCCCTAACATCGGGCCTTGAACCAGGAACCAACGTTTCTTCCACATGTCTAAGGCACGTAAGCATCGCCGCGTGACCTTGATCATGCGAGTGAGATGATGGCCTTCCCACAGACCCTGGGCAGAGCGACCACTCATGACTGCCCCCCAGCCCGTGAGAGAGGCATTTGTTGTTAGCGTTACATGACGACAAGGAGCCCCTAACATCGGGCCTCGAACCAGGAACCAACTTTCTTCCACATGTCCAAGGCACGTAAGCATCGCCGCGTGACCTTGATCATGCGAAGCGGATTCCCCCTCGGGGAAAATCCCTTGGTTCTGAGCCACCACTGCAAGGGTCTCATGTACAGCAGGCCAAAAGGTATCACGTTGGACGCCGCTGCCATCAGGCCCAACAGCCTTTGAAACTGTTTGACAGTGAGTGACTGGCCTTCTCTTACTCTCCTGACTGTCGTGAGGATTGACTCGATTCGAGCAGGAGACAGACGTGCCTGCATCGAGGTTGAGTCCCACACCACGCCTTAATAAGTGGTTCTCTGTAGTGGAGAAAGAACACTCTTCTTGGCGTTTAGTCTTAACCCCAGCTCTCTCATATGGGCGAGGATGACATCTGGATGCCGAGCCACCATCTGCTCCGATCGAGCTAGTATCAACCAATCGTCTATGTAATTGAGTATGCGGATGCCCTGGAGTCACAGAGGAGCCAGAGCAGCATCCACACACTTTGTGAAAGTGCGGGGTGAGAGTGACAGGCCAAAGGGAAGAACTCGATATTGGTATGCTTCGCCCCGAAAGCAAACCTCAGGAACTTCCAATGTTGAGGAAGGATGGGAACATGGAAATAAGCGTCTTTGAGATCTATTGTAACAAACCAGTCCTCGGACTGGATTTGAGATACTATCTGCTTGATAGTGAGCATCTTGAACCGAAGCCGTTTGATAGTGCGGTTCAGAAGACGGAGATCTAAGATCGGACGCAACCCCCCATCCTTCTTCGGAACAATGAAGTAACGGCTGTAGAACCCAGACGCTCTCGAGAGAGAGGAGGAACACGTTCTATGGCACCCTTCCTCAAGAGAGTATCTACTTCTTGTTCCATTACCAGAGCCTGCTCGGGGCCCACTAGTGTGGGAATGACCCCGTTGAAACGAGGCGGACGAGAACCGAACTGGATTCTGTAGCCTTTCTCTACAATCTGCAGGATCCATTTTGAGACATTTGGTAGAAGTTTCCACGCTGCCAAAATATCTACTAAGGGAACCAGCCTCTCGAGGCTGGCCTCTGGTGTTATTAGAGGAGCCAGTTCGGTGCCCTGAAGCGGATGACCGGCAGGGAACAACTGGCCTGACTGCTCTCTCGTGCCGTACCCTCGCCGGCAGCAGCTGGGATTTTCGCTCGTCGGAGCTCACTGAGCCCTTGAAGTATCGAGGGTGGCAGGGGTATCAGTGAATCTCTGTCAGGGCACTGAGGAAGATCGGGCACTATATACTGAGGTGTTATCCTTTCCCCCCCAGGTGGTGCTGCCCTCAGGGACCTGACAATGGTGGCGTCAGGACCGCTTAGTCGAGGTCCTCTTAGACAAGATAACGGTCCGCAGATCCGTTTTCGGTGTAGAGGGCCCCGACCCCTGATCTTTCTGTGGAGGGGTGCGGGTTGCAACGCTCTGTGGCGAGCTCTCCCGTGCCGTACCGTTGCAGGGCGGCAGCTGGGATCTTCGCTCGTCGGATCTCACTGAGCCCTGAAGCACCGAGGGTGGCAGGGGTATCAGTGAATCTCCGTGAGGGCACTGAGGAGGATCGGGCACCGTATACTGAGGTGTTATCCTTTCCTCCCCAGGTGGGGCTGCCCTCAGGGGCCTGACGATGTTGGCGTCAGGACCGCTTAGTCGAGGTCCTCTTTGACAAGATAACGTCCACAGATCCGTTTTCGGTCTAGAAGACCCCGACTGAGAGCATCGAACCGACCCCTGATCTTTCTGTGGGGGGTGCGGGTTGCAACGCTCTGTTTTTGAGACTGGCTGGGGCTGCTCCCGCTCAGCAGCCCCATGGGCCTGGGAGCGACGAGGGAGAAAACGTTGGAACACCGCCGCTTACTTCCTCGCCTCCTGAAACTTATCGACGACAGTGTTGACTGCGTCGCCGAAAAGGCCAGAGGGCGAGAGCAGGCGTCTAGGAGGAAGAATCTGTCCTTATTATGCATTTCGGACAGATTCAACCACAGATGCCATTCAGTGGCCACCATAGCTGCCATTGAACGGCCGATAGCTCTGGCCGTTTCTTTGGTGGCCCGGAGGGACAAATCTGTGGCCCGACGCAGTTCGGCTACTACGTCGGATTCCTCCTCCACCCTGTCATCCAGGTTCCTGAGCAGGTCAGCCTGGTATGCTTGTAACACCGCCATGGTGTGCAAACATGTGCCAGCCCGACCTGCCGCCGTATAAGCTTTCCCAACCAGACTCGATGTAAGCCTAACGGGCCTGGTGGGAAGCTTCGGGGCCTTCAGGGACGATGCTGAGGATGGGGAGAGATAGCTCGCAAGCGTCTGCTCCACCACTGGCATCGCTCCATATCTCTTATCATTCAGCCCCACGATGTTGGAATAATTTGGGCTGTAAATATGGGATGAGTACGGTTTCTCCCACGATCTTGACACCTCAGCATGGAGATCGGGAAAAACGGAAGGCCCCGTCATGAAGGAAGTGATCTGGATCTCAGGAAACGGTCATCTAATTTACTCTTTGGACGAGCATCCTGTTTCTCGACTGGCCAATCGATATTTAATTTGGCTACAGCACGAGTCACAACCTCCACGAGCTCCTCATATGCGAGGGACTGTGGTGGCAAGTCCACAGTCTCCTCTGTCTCGACTCTCATCACATCCACCTCCTCGGTGGAAGATAGATGAAGTGCCTGGCTCTCTCTCCGGGGTGAAGAAACCACAGCGCGGGCTTCCGATCCCTGAGAGGGAGCCGTGGATCTAGCGGGTGAGGACCAAGAAAAGAACGAGCCCGTCTCGGATCCCTCTGCTAAATCCACCTGCGATCCCCACGACAACACTCTACGCTGTACCTCGGCAACAGCGGGATCGCGAGCCTGGCCGCTCTCATCAAACACGACCAGGCGAGAGCAGAGCACACGCAACGAGAACAACTCGCAGTCATGACAATCAGCCCCCACGAGAGCTGCCCCATCGTGGGCGGGGAGGAATACAACGTCTGTAATGCCGTTCGCTCGCCATAGACTTAGACTTTGGTATTTTTGAATGCTTGTGGACTGACAGACAACAGTAAATAAGACTGACACATACACAGAGCGCTACTGAAGAGCAGAAGCTAACTTGCGCTCTGCCGGATGCGCTTTTATACTTCCTGGTTGCTCACGTCACCCCGCTCGTGACGTCTCGCTGCTCCATTGAACTGATTTTACACATGCTTCAGAACACGGTCACGCAGGGGCATTCCCAAAGTGTTTCTCGATGCAGCTCGAGTTCCTGAAGGGGAACTGGGCATCATACAATAAACAACTGAGGATTACATCCAACCAGACTTTAAAGGGGTCATGAATTGCATTTTTAAAAATTATTGTATAATGTTCTCTGAGGTTCACTTAATAATGTTATAGTGATTTTACATAAAGAAAATCATAATTTAAAAGTAATAGGCTATTTTATATTCTGTTTTTGAGCCTCTCTTCAGAACAGAGATTTTATAGGCGGGGGGCATTCAAGACACGCAAGTAAACGCCCACTATGATTGGCTAACAGTTTCCAATAGTTTCACTTATTAAAATAACAGATGGACGCTGTTGAGATGTAAAACAACATTGGTCATTTGGGTTAAAAACATATAAATACTCAGTATATATCAAACAGCCTGGAACAGACAATGCAACAGTGTTGCAACATTACTGTTGGATCCACTCTAGTCAGACTCAGCGCTGCATCACTGATTACTTTCAGGCTCTCTGAAAAGCTTGCATCATATTGTCTTGTTTAAAAATGAATCTGTAGCAAAGTAAAGCAAACAAACAATTATAATTTTACCCTGTGTTTACAACGGACGCGAGCAATGCAACGCCATAGACAACAGAACCCATTACAACCAGCGATTCTGTCTGTACTGGATGTGGCACGGATTGACACAACAAATCTCAGACAGTAAACTGACGTTCCATTTGATTTCTTAAATACAAGCTTTCGCGCCGCTTCTGACCTGAAAGAGAAATTGATTCGCGACATGACGCAACAGCGCTCGCGTCTGATGTAGATATGTTAGGATCACAAGTAAGGCAATTCAAAGACTATTTTTAACAACTTATTTTTCACTACACAGTGTCTTGTAATCTTGTAATGTCATCTGTATGGTTCTGTCTCTTTAGTATTTCCTACTCCTACTACAAGCGTATCAGTGGGCGGGGCTAAAGAGGCAGTGATGTAGAAGCAGGTGTTGAACTTGTCCTGAGGAGGCGGTGCTTAGCCACACTATTACGTCATAAAGTGGTACATTCCAAAACGAGTTGTTTCCTGGGCTTGGTTTCAATAAAAGCAGTTTTGAGTTTTGAAACTTACTAGATGTTTTTATAGTACATTGACCTGTTATATGTCAAAAGATCAAGGGAAATTAGATTTCTCAGTTCATGACCCCTTTAAATTGTTCTGAACACAACAAACTCACTCAATTTCTTGATGCTAGGAGACACAAAACAAATGAAAACAATACAGTATGTGTTCTAAAATTGGTTCAACATGTTAAACATGTTTGATATCTTCTGAATGGATAGAATGATAGTAAGAAAGCAAATAATTACATCCCCCAGCTCTTAATGCATTGTGTTGCCTTCTTGAGCATCAGAAAATGTGTATACCTTTTGTAATAGTTGTGTATTGAGTCCCTCAGTTGTCCTCCATTTGAAAAATTTGGATCGTAGAATCATACAGTCACTGTTGGAGGGGGTCAAAGATGCTGGATAACCAAATAATGTGCAGAACCTGGAGGATTTTGCTGAAGAACAATGGGCAGTTGAACTGCTCGGGACAAACAAGGTACTCATGAACAACTGTCACAAAACTTAAAAGTCATGGATCGTCCAAGTAATTGCACAATTTTAAGATTCAAGGGTATGCAAACTTGATTGGGGTCATTTTTTTTAAATATATAAATTTATTTAGAAATATTTTGTTCAAATTATTAACATTTTTCATATTCTGCAAGGGGTATGTGAACTTATGAACAGAAGTGTAGTCTGAAATTGAGCTGAGCTCCATGCAGTAAATATTCTTTATAATCAATAAATAGAATATAATCGCTCTTGAAATATGTAATTCTGAAACCCTTAAATATATAATTTCATAGCCTTTCAGCATATTGGCACCTAAACAGAGTAAGTAATGATTACTCTGACTTCTGCTGTTAAGGAAATTTAGAAACTGCGCCTCTTGGCACATTCAATGAATACCTCTATTTTAGATTGTCTATTAGAATGTGTGCTGACAATGAGTATATCTGCATGAGTATATTAGTGAGAGAGGTCTATAGAGTGCTGGATTCCTAACAGTGGCACACACTAAAGTTCTTCAGCCTGCCTGGACTGTTTCTAAGAACATACTCACACAGATTCTCACACACAGCTGAGGCACCCACAGATCCGTACAATCCCAAACCTTCCCTGACACCACCCTTTCAAAAGGTCTTTTTCAACATACAAATAATCCTCATATATAACCATATCTAATACACAGCAACCACTCAAAAGGTCCATCTCACGAACACTTGCCAACATCCTCCCACGCAGATCTATCTCAAACACGGATACATACACGGCACATTTTTACAAGGTCTGCTACACTCACACTCTCCTATCTCTTGCTTCTTTCATCTCAAGTAACTGATATTGGTCTCTTTGTACACAAGGCCTTTCATTATTCTGTGTTTATTACCATCTCTCCTCTGATGATGAATTAGCGAGAGTGTGTGTGTGGCATTGAAGGCACTTCCAAGATCAAACTAAAGCCTCTTTCTTGATATTGTTTTATCAATGGATTGTAGAGGTACGGGTAGCGACGGACATCTTCACACAGCCTCTCTTCAAATTCGACGTCCATGTTGTTTTTCCAGCGCATGCGCAGTTGGTGCTTTTGTAGCCTAGTGACCACGCATACTTGTCAGCACAGTCACAAAAAATGGGAGGCACACGGATGTCCGCAAAGAGCCTCAGCGTACACCCTCCGATGATGATTTTTATTGTCACGGGGGACCCTTGCGTACTCGCACACACGGAAAGTATAACACTAGCTTAACTCTAGCTTAAGCTGGCGAACGATCTCAGCTTCAGCGCGGATAGTGAGGAGCTTACTGATCTCTGCTTCATTCCAGTTTGCGCATATTTTTCATCGTGAACATTGATCTGCCTTCAAAACACCTGGTTAAAGAGTCTCACAATAACGTGCGTCATCACTACGACACACCCTTTACGGCATTGGTCCTGGCTTTTGTTCACCATCCTGGGATGCATTTGCTTTCACACAGAAGGCACTCTGTCAATTTTCCTTGACAGGAACATTTTTAATAAGCATTTATTAAAAATGCTTAATGCTTAATAAGCAATTGTTCTGACGATTTGCACTACCCTGTCAGATTTTGCTACCTCCCATTTAAACAGTAGGTAGCACAATGTGACAACAAAAAATGCTACCCATCAGATTATGCTTTGTTAACGTGTACACCTACCCCAACCCTAAACCTACCCTTACAGTAATGCAAATACAGTAATTATGTATTGTTCAGCATGAGAAAATTTACGCAATATATTGATGTGCGCATGCGCAGTAAACCCTGGTAGGACAATCTCCGGTCTTCCTCTCGTTTAACTTTCTAGTGAGCACCATCCTAAAGTGACACTCTATATAGGAAGCAGCTCACAAATAACTTGATTTCAGTAGAATTTGACGTTAGCATGTTGCTAAGCTAATAGCATGCACAAATTAGCATAAACTACTGTTGAATTATTCAGGTCAATGAGATTTTTTTAAATAAATGAATTTTATTTATCAAGGACTCAATAAATTGATCAAAAGTGATAGTAAATACATTTATAATGTCACAGATTTCTATTTCAAATAAATGGTTTTCTTTTGAACTTTGCATTCATCAAAGAAAAAAAAAAGTTTCCACAAAAATATTAAGCAGCACAAATGTTTTCAACTGATAATAATACGAAATTTTCTTGAGTACCAGATCAGCATATTAGTATGATTTCTGAAGGATCACAGTAATAAATTATTGACACTTTTTGTCAATTATTGACAATTTTCCATAAAATAGTATAGCAAATTCACATTTATTTAACTTTTATTAATCAAATGAATAAGACGGATATAGCCAACTTGCTTTGTAACCCAAATCAATTTAAAACTATTACAACTTTTTATTTAAAACACAGCAACAATAAAGACAAACTCACTTATATTCAACAAAGAAATTAAACCTTATTAACAAAAGTTGCACTTTTGGATCCACCATCATAGTGTCAGTTTTGATTGTTTGCTTCCACCTTCCCATCATAAGTTCAAGTTCACATGCTCTCTTCCAGATGCACTCTTTGAGCCAGAGATTTTTTTTTTTTTTTCATGGCACAGCTGGGTGGCCTGCGATCCTCCTCCACCCTTCCTGCTAATCTGATGACTCTACCTCTTCCTCTTCTTGAAGTGGGTGGAAATCTTTCAGTGAGTGCCAAACCGAGTAAACCTTCACCTTGTTCCTGTACATTTTTGTTTAGTATAACTGTCAGTCTCATAACAGACCAGAGACATTGACGCAACAACAACAAGGAAGGCAGGAAGCCCAGGAGAAAAATGTTTGTATACCTCTGGGCTTTATTGGGGCCGAAAATAACACATTCATTGTGGCCCGGTCAGAGTTGAAAAGGCCCCTGACAGTCAACGAAAGGTCAAAATTATCAGCCGTGATAGAATGACATTGGCTTTCTGTAGGATATAAATGTTTCTGTAGATAGGAGATTACTACAGACACATAAAAGCTACCTATCTTGAAAGCATTTTATGGCCTTTGACACAATCTGAAAACTGTTTCGCAATTATGCTGTGTGGAACATAATTTTGCTGAGGACAAGCAGCTGTGGAGACACTGAGGTGGGTTGTGAACATAGCTTTGTGTCACCTGGTCCTCCCACAGCCCTTCTGTCATGAGTGGGAGGCTTGAAGTGAGGAGGCAGACAGTCACTGTAAATACTATGCATATTGATTTATAACGTTCTGACACTTGTTTTGACAAAGCACCTGGAAACATAGGAAGGCTGTGTACAATTTTTAGTGCAAAAATGTGCACTTTTTTGGATGGAGGTTTGTTACAAAATAAATGGGATTCTTATGCCTGTACATTATTTCGTGTAATTGAGACTTTATATCTCACAGTTTGGCTTTATATCTAACAATTGCACTCTTGTTTCTCACAATGTGACTTTGTCTCATAATTGTGACTTCATATCTCATAATTGATCAAATTTTATATCTCACTATTGCGACTTTTTCATAATTGTGACTAAATTCTATATTATGACTGTCTCATAATCTTGACTTTATATTTCACAATAGCAACACAACCTGGTTTATTTTTTTGTTAGGTGGAAACAAGCATCTATAATGCTGATACATTATTGAGTCACATGGAGATTTGATGAGTCATATAGTAAAGGATCCATCCAGAGTGTTTCCCTGTCTTCAGGACAAGCTGGTGGGATAGGCTCCAGCATCAATGCAACATACAGGACAAGTGGTTTGAAGAAAGCACTGATGGATGGACGATGGATCAACAGGCGGATAGACGGACAGAGGGATGGATAAGGTAACGGTACTGTTTGATAACAACACCTTTTGTGCCATCAGCTGGTCTAATGAAATCATTACAGATATTCTTAACCTCTCAGGATATTTATTATATGGCATTTACTATCATGAGAGGATTGTTTTACGTTAGATTTGAGATTAGTTCAACTTAGTCAACCTTTGTAGGAAGGAGAAAAAACGTTGGTTTGACTGACTGACTGAAGCTCAGTGGTGTGACTAGGAATAATTTATTTAACATAATACACAAGTTCAAAAGTGAAAATGTTTCCAAATTTAACTGAACTAAATTTAAATGTAAACTTTTTTTCTAGCTTTTGAATTTGACTGATGAAATGGAAAGACAGATGATCAAACAATTGAACAAAGAAACATCAGCCCGTCACATTCAAATGGATTTCACTGACAGTTTTAAAATAATTTGCTGTTTCAAATGCTAAATGAAAACAAAGGTTAAGCTTTTTTAAAAGTTACATAAGATTCACAAAAGTGTTTTACTTACCTCAGTGAGACAGTATATATTGTCTTATATTGACTCATGATGATTACATCATGATGACCAGTGATTATGCAAGTACTTTACACTCCTGACAGGCAGGATATATAGAGCCATAGACATTAAAACGCAGATGTTGCATTAGCAGCTGTTGCATGAAATGCATGAAAAGATGAAGATCTCATGAAAGTTTATTGACAGTTGTTGTGCCTTCTAACCGAGTATCACAAGATTCGGAATGTCATAAACATTAGACATATGCATTAACACAAATGTTAAGATGAAAAGACTATTATTTTAGATTTTGATCATTAGATTACAGCTTGTGCCATTTAAACTGTCGATTATTATCAATGAACTGTGCGGTCCAAAACATGAATAATATATGAAATAATCAGATCACAGTGATTATAATTGAAGTTAGCTCAACTAGTCTGGTTTTTTATGGTGGTCACACTGATCTATAATTGAGAACTGGATCACTATGCATGACGTAGTCACATGACATCTTAAAAATAAAAGCTGCCATATTGGTATTGCCTAATATTCCCATAGATTATATTGAATTAATAGGAAATCATACGTTTTTGATGAGAAAACATCAGCATTTTTATATCTAAAATCTCCCTGCACGTTCTTACAACGCAAACATTCTAATCATGTAAATGGTTATATGTTTAGTGTCAGGAATGTCCTCTGCTTATTAAAAAGTTATGTTCATATTCATTACAGTAGTAAACATCAGATGAGCATGATGAAAATCAGATGGACGAGATCCTCAACAAACACAGTATATGTAATATACAGTATTACAAATGACAAAGTGATCATTATCAAATCTGAATAAAGAATTATGATTTGTAACGTGCCCATATACCTTAATTTGCCTTGTGCAGGTATTCACTGTTTAAGTAATATTTGTTGTGTGATATAGTTTATTTATAATTTTTTATAGTTATATATAGATTTTTTTAAGTACAGTAGGCTAACCACATGTTTCAACAATAATACCAATTTTGTTAACAGCATGCATTCTGAAGCAGTTAATGATTTAGATGTTGTTTACATTCTGCTAATAATTAATTCAACAAGATAAGAGAAATAATGCTGATTGTGTACAGACTTAAATACAGCTTTATTTCCAAGAGGATGCATGGTAAGCTTTGAATATCAATACAATATAGTGCAATATAGTAATAGAGGCTTGTATTGTAATATTTATTGTGTATATGAATCCATTTCTGATACTAATTGACCTTATTTCCCACCACAACAATGGTGATGCCATTGCGTTCATTTTGTCATCTTACTTCCGGCTGTAACGGTAGATGATAACAGAAAGCAATGTCAAGTATTGTATACTCAGTTAGGGGCTGCCATAACAATTGGATTAAGAGGAGTGAACCCACTGAGCAAAGACACGTCCAAAAGACGTCAATTTAACGTCTTTGTCGTACGTTCAAACGACGTCCACCGAGGAGCCAGAATGAAAGTTTTTGCGACGTCTTTTTTAGACGTCTTTTTAGCGTTCAGTATTAACGTCCAAGTGACATAAATAGTGAACGTTCAGAAGACGTCTTTTTAGCGTTCAGTATTAACCGCTATATAAATTAAACTTATTATTATTATTATTACAGTCTTACAATATCTCACATTATTCCTGTAAGTTACAGAAATTGCAGATGCTAGCAGGCCAGCTAGCTACATTTCTCATTCAGATATTGATACTGACCTATGTATTAACACCACAGTTAGAGATTGTGTGTATACCGTCTCATTTTTAATGCATCTCTCTCTCACACACACAATGTTCTAAGTATGGGTGCCATCATATATGTGACCCTGGACCACAAAACCAGTCTTAAGTCGCTGAGGTATATTTGTAGCAATAGCCAAAAATACATTGCATGGGTCAAAATTATAGATTTTTTTTATGCCAAAAATCATTAGGATATTAAGTAAAGATCATGTTCCATGAATATATTTTGTAAATGTCCTACTGTAAATATATTAAAACTTAATTTTTGATCAGTAATATGCATTGGTAAGAACTTCATTTGGACAACTTTAAAGGCGATTTTCTCAATATTTTGATTTTTTTCAAATAGTTGTATATCGGCCAAATATTGTCCTATCATAACAAACCATACATCAATGGGAAGCTTATTTATTCAGCTTTTAGATGATGTATAAATCTCAATTTCGAAAAATTGACCCTTATGACTGGTTTTGTGGTCCAGGGTCACATATTAATTCTCATTATGTATTTTAAGTACTAATGTAAAAACATGTTTATGGTTATATTATTTCCACAGATGCATTGATGCAGTGATAAAGTGGACAACTGTGAGGATGATCACATCCACATGCCCCTGAACTGTGATGCAGAAACACAATGGGAGGATCCATCTGTCTCTGACCACAAATACACTTCAAAATCATAACTCAACCTGAAGCAACCTACATCTGATATGGAAACACAATGCGTTGAGCTGGCGCCACTGTACATAACTCTACTGAGAAAAAAGAACCTTTGTCAGCTCTACACAGGGTTGACATTGGATGCATTCCATTCAGTTGTCAAGCACCTTACCAGTACATACACCAACCGCTTCCAGCTACACACTTGGGATCAGATCCATATGACTCTGATGAAGCTGCATCTTAATTTATTACAGGGTGATCTTGCTGAAAGGTTTGGTGTTTCTCAGTCCATTGTAAGCAAGGTGATTTTGTGTTGACTTGACATCATGGAGGAGAACAGGAGCACCATGTGGACTGATCATGTTCATCTCACCAGCGTATGGAGGAAGGTTCAGTGATAAATTCATAACTGCAAATTCAGGATTCCTGGAATGACTTCGTCCAGACAATGACGTAATGGCAGACAGATGCTTCACCATTACGATCTCCTCTCCTGATTTGAAGGAATAAGTCATGTCAAGTTTGCAAATGAATTCCATCTTGGTTTATTACATATGAAAATTAAATGGTGAAATATTACCTCTACATGAAGGTCAGTAGAAGGCGTCTCTAGCTTCCTGAAAACAACAAACACTTCTTACAACTGATTTTATACAGCTTATATTAAATTATACATTTTCTAAAACACAAATCACAGAGTTGTCTTTTGTTTAACACAACTGATTTAAAATAATTAATTGAAAATAGTTCGTCTTCACCTTCACCTTCTACATCCAACCCCAATTGCATAATATCCTATCCTTAACCCAAATTTTTCTTGTTCCTGCTTATTTACAAAGCTGCAAGTATCTTGTGGAAAGCAACAGGCGGCCTGCCTGAAACTCATCTGACACATGAGGGAGCATATACTTAAAATAAAAGGCTTTTAGTCTAGCTATAGTCTTGGCACAGAATTGCTCATTGTATGGAACTTGTAGCAGAACTTCCTGGAACCCAGATCAGCAGCTTACAGGCCCTCAGCCCTTTACTCTTGGCATGCCATTTGGCCAGTGGTGTATACAGGTGCATCTCAATAAATTAGAATGTCGTGGAAAAGTCCATTTATTTCTGTAATTCAACTCAAATTGTGAAACTCGTGTATTAAATAAATTCAATGCACACAGACTGAAGTAGTTTAAGTCTTTGGTTCTTTTAATTGTCATGATTTTGGCTCACATTTAACAAAAACCCACCAATTCACTATCTCAACAAATTAGAATATGGTGACATGCCAATCAGCTAATCAACTCAAAACACCTGCAAAGCTTTCCTGAGCCTTCAAAATGGTCTCTCAATTTGGTTCACTAGGCTACACAATCATGGGGAAGACTGCTGATCTGACAGTTATCCAGAAGACAATCATTGACACCCTTCAAAAGGAGGGTAAGCCACAAACATTCAATGCCAAAGAAGCTGGCTGTTCACAGAGTACTGTATCCAAGCATGTTAACAGAAAGTTGAGAGGAAGGAAAAAGTGTGGAAGAAAAAGATGCACAACCAACAGAGAGAACCGCAGCCTTATGAGGATTGTCAAGCAAAATCGATTCAAGAATTTGAGTGAACTTCACAAGGGCCAAAATCATCACAATTAAAAGAACCAAAGACTTTATTTAATACACGAGTTTCACAATTTGAGTTGAATTACTGAAATAAATGAACTTATCCACGACATTCTAATTTATTGAGATGCACCTGTAAAAGAAATTTTAAAACTTTCACAGTTGTCTTATTTCAAAATCATTCATTATTATTACACTTGATGTTTACCTTATTCCTTATATCAGGTGATAGCATGATTAGATTTAATGTTACATTCGACTGGCTGGGGTGCACATTTGCTTTTAAAAAGACGAAATCACCTTCACTGTGTAATAGTACACAACCCACTTTCCCACTATGTAAATATTGGTAGGACTCAGTACTTTTATAATTTTTCATTGCTGCTCCATCAATTCCTTCTGACAGGACGAAGTAGTTAAATATGTCCCCATAGGTTACCTCTGACCACTTCTTCATATCGTCTACCCACGTTAACAGTGACAATGGATGGGACAATATGAGACCATCTGATCGTCGTATAAAGTTTTCACCATACTCCCAATTTAACCATTTTTAAACATTTACGGCATTAATGTTATTTGTCATTTCGCTACAGTTACAGCTAGCTATAAACAATCGTATAACTACTGAATTAGTTACCGGATGTGCCGTGTCAGTTTAAGAAGTCAGATGACAAAATACAGAAGAGAGAAGTATTAAAAGTGGGCAGGACGGAATAAGGTGAATACCATATGTTCATGTTTAATATTTCCTGCATAACTGACTAAAGAGCTTGATTGACAGGCAACCTGAACAATCATAACGGAGAATCCGCCATTTTGTACGACAAACAAATCAGATAGGAGAGTAGATTAACTTCGGTGGATTTAAACTTGAAAAGTTGCGTGTATTGAGGTCTTTCCACTGTTAAAATAAAATATGTTCTGTTGTTCATTCATGTTCATGTTGCGCTTTAATTAAAAATGAGTTCACGTGCTTGAACTGAGGCAATACAGCAATCTGTCACGACACATTAAAGAGCAAACAGTATTTATTGTTTGAATTTCTTAAAAAAGGACAAAATTTGAAAGCTGAGACCTTGTTTCATACCAGAAGTAACCTGCTCTGTCTGGTCTGTTGGCATGTTGTCAGTGTCCTCTTTGCTCTGCAATGTATTTTTCTCTGTGTGAGAACCATAGACTGTAAAAAAACGGTCAACTGTAGGTTTCTGAAGTGCATTTTTAAGCCTAAAGTGGGCAGAGCCGGCCGTCGCCATCTTGGCAGCGCGTCACTCCTGGATAATCGAAAATGGGCAAAGAGGCAGGACATGGGTGGAGCTGGTTGCTGAAACCACACCTGCCTAGCTCAACGGTGGTGACAGCAGCGGCAATCCACCTGACACTCAAGTGGGCACGCCCTTAATTATGCAGAACTTTAAGGCTTAATATAATTTAAACGGATGAGTTATAAAAAAAATTCACCCCCCTCAATTCAATTCAATGCAAGTAATTATGTACAGAGCCTAAAACAATTTTAAT
>NW_015634071.1:267112-268601 GCF_001515625.1 Sinocyclocheilus rhinocerous
GGAGAAAGTGTTTCAGTGCTTGAAACACGGCCAGCATCTCCAGACAATTGATATGATTGATATTGACCACTCCACAGACCACGGGCAGGGTGGCCACTCATGACCGCACCCCAACCGGTGAGGGACGCATCTGTCGCTAGCGTCACGAGGCGACAAAGAGCTCCCAGCACCGGGCCCTGAGCGAAGAACCTAGGTTTCCTCCACATGTCTAAGGCACGTAGGCATCTCCGCGTGACCTTGAACATGCGAAGCGGGTTTCCCCTCGGGGAGAACCCCTTGTTCTTGTGCCACCACTGTAGGGGTCTCAGTGTTGTAGAATACGATAGGGGATATATTCACACGTTATAGAAAATGATGGTGTATAAAATTGATTTTAAGATAAAAAATAGACAATAAAGAATTAACTTGACGGAGCTCAAACTCAAAACACATGGCAGCAACAAACAGGTTGTCACAGTTGTCATGAAGGGCAAAATTAGCTATATAGAACAAAACCACTTTTTGTACAAGGCTATGTATATATTTTTTTTCTGATGTAAAGTTGGGCATTTTAACATGGGGGGTCTATGGGATTGACTCCCTTTTGGAGCCAGTCTCTAGCAGCCAGTCAATGAGTTGCAGGTTAAGTCACTTCAATGTTGGTTTAAAGAGAGAGACCGGAAGGTTGCTGCTTGGTGAGAACATGATGTGTAGTTTAAGAGCAGCATCGCTTTTTGGACTTAGCAACAAGGTAACTAAGGAGGGTGGGTTTTTTGCGAAGGGTCAATTACGTAGGCTATATAAAGAATTTTGTGTTGGATCACTTACCTGTGTCAGCAGTGCGCAGCAGACACACCCACCTTAACGATTTCAAGAAATTGCTTATCCTGCCGGAAAAGCTAGAAACATTACAGATAACATCTGAGGTAATATTTAGTTTACATACAAATATCCTAAAAACTAATCCTGTGTGACTGATATGCTTCAAATTGGGTAATCTTAGGTCAAGGTTTTGGCTGACAGTCAATGATGCCCTCTGCTGATAGAGAATAGCAATATGGCTGCTCGAACACTTCTGGTGGCTTCAATCGACAACAAAAATATTTGTTGACAAAACGTTTCAGCCCTACCTATAACTGTCATAAAAATCGTCTCAGTTTACGTATGTAACCCTGGTTCCTCGAGGGAACGAGACGCTGCGTCGGAAAACGCTAGGGGGAACGCCTTCTGTGACCACGCTCTGAATCCCATGTGAAATCAGTCCAATAGCTGAGCGGGACGTCACGGGCGGGTGACGTCATGACCAGGAAGCTATAAAAGCACGTGCGGCGGAGCCTGCGTCAGCTTCTAGGAATGAAGCAAATGCTGGCAGGGACGCCGGAAGTATGGCACCGAGACGCAGCGTCTCGTTCCCTCGAGGAACCAGGGTTACATACGTAACCTGAGACGATTTGTTTGCATCCTCAGATTCCAGATTTTCAAATAGTTGTATCTCTGCCAAATATTATCT
>NW_015634071.1:268611-275765 GCF_001515625.1 Sinocyclocheilus rhinocerous
AGCTGGCGTCCACTATCCACCGACTGAGGGTCTGTTTAGTTGCTGGAAGACCTCTGTTAGGGGGACCGTAGCACACAAGCAACTGGTCCGCCGGCAGCTCTGTGGACGTATGCATCCAGTGCTCGCACTGGACACATACAGTTAAGCTTCTGCTGGTCTGGTTCGTTTATGATGCATAAAACCTGATCAAACATCTTGATTGCATCTAAACGTTACATGGCAGATCAGTTATCTGTGCTTTCCCCGCATGTTCTGTTGAGATTGATTAATACTGTATGTTTTTCTGTGTATTACTCACTGGGTACTTCAACCCATTGAAGAAAAGATCAACTTGGGCCAGCATAGCCATAAAGCACCAGGTTCTTGCTGGCAGATTAGTTATCTGTGCTTTCCCTGCCTGTTTTGTTGAAATTTAATAATACTGTATGTTTTATGTGTAAAGGGCTTACACATGTGGGTTAAGAAGCCTAGTGCGGGCACACCAACATCAGAGACCAGCACTGCAGCAAACAAAACACATTTTTTCCAGTTGATTTGTTGAGAAAAAATTGTTCCTGGTGTACAAAATCCTCAAATCTTAACACCCCCATCAACCCACTACACAGGCTCAAGCTGAAAATATGCTTTTTTACAGTACATGGAAGTAATCAGCCCAGGCACAGCCCCATGTTTCCATGTATTATACAACATTTCAAGCCAATGAATCAGACATCTTGTAAAGCCAGGAATGCATTCTCACCAATGATTGATTGCATCACTGATGTTATGAGGGGTTCTTGAGTTCCTGAAAAGGAGAATTAACTAGGCATATCTGAAAAATATAGACTGGTTAATTTATTCCATCGAGTCTAAACATTCACACAAGGGTTTTAGCATTGAATTGTTGGAGGCAGATTTGGGCAGACATTTTTATTGTGATTATTTCCACAGGACATTCCAGGCATTAATAAACACTCACATACACCCCAGGAGATTCCAGAAATATTTGGAGTTTCAGAATGGAAAACATGAAAAACATTTAGAAGGGAACCAAAGGGCGACTAGACTGGATTTTGCATGTAGTGTATAAAAAAGGATATTTGCATAGGTAATCTTGCTATCTCTCATGTGTAGAGGTGCTTTTGCATTCACATAAATGGCAGAACTGCACCTCAGACAGCACAAGTTTGAGATGTTTATCAGATGTTTGTACACAACAGATGTTTTCTAGATAAGCATTCCTTAAAATACATTTTGGAGATGTCTGTGTGCTATCTATGATGGCACTGTGAAGCACAGTTTTCTCTCTGTGTTTATTGTTTGTGGTTCCAGTGATAGAGGTCAGAATTGGAGTGTAGATAAGATGAAACATTTATGTGAACTTTACTGTTCATAATGTAATGTTTTTTTCTCCCTGTAGTCACTGTGTCTAGCCAAATCTGTGTAAGGGAATTTGGGTCAAATGACTCAAATGAGAATTGAATCCTAAGAACTTGGAATCAACTAATATTTGATTCAGAATATTTTACACTTTATCAACTATTCGTCCACTGATAAGTTGAGTTTAGAGTATCTTACCAATTCTGTTGCAGGTTATTATTCTCGTGCCCATCGATAACAATATCATGTAGTTATGATTACTGGTTATGAGCAAAGTAACTAGTTCGACAGTTTAAAGAAGTAAATTGTAAACAAAAGCCAGGCACTTGTCAGTAAAATAAAACAGCACTTTATTGGACTTCTCTACTACACACAACTAATCTAATGAACACACACACACGCACATTCATACAGCAGTGAGGAGAGGGGTTAAGTTACAGAGGTTGGATAGATTCCTGAATAACCAGAATTTGACACTATATCCTAAACCGTAGCCTGAGAGAAATTGTAATACTAGCAATTCAGCCTTGGTTCATTTGCTTAATAAGATTTGCACCAGTTCAGCAAGCAACAGGAGATTGTGATACTTGCGTTCAGATGTTTCTGTGAGTGCGTTCCCTTCGTGCGTAGATGGCTGGAGGGAACCACGACGGTGCTGATTGGTCAATGGTGCGTTCTTCAGGAAACCACTCAAATGGTGAATGGATGGTCACATTTGCTGGGTGGAACTTAGTGTACCGGTTGCCGGGTTATGTGTTGCTTCAAAATGAAGTTTCTCCCGCGTCACGGAGAACTGCTGGAGGCAGAGCCTTTGTTCTTCAGCGAGGTTCAGTGAAGGCTCAAACAGAAGGGTAGAAGTCTTTTTGGCGGTGAGCAATGCAGGTGGATCACAAGGCTGCAAATTTGTAAGTGCAAAGCAAAGCTGGTGGGGAATGGATCAACAGGCCTTTTAACCCTGTCGATCAGGTCTAAGCCCGCCGAGTGGTTCTCCCAATCAGATCTTGTCATGGGCTGGGTTTAGGCCGCATTCTCCTGCTTGTGTTGGGAATTAGCATACTGTCCGTTTTGATTGCTTGATTCCAAACTTTGGAGTTTGGTGAACATTTTAGTCCTCAATAGTTCATAGTGTGAACATGGCGCATTTTACCCAAATATAACCTGCATCAAGCTTTCAGAGATCATTCTCCCATTAAAGAGACTAAACATGGCATGTTTCCTATAATCAAGGTAGGAGATCATAAGGCATTAGTCATAATAAAGTTTTAAAAACACACAACTTCAGAGTATATATAAAGCATACCTGATACATAATATAAATAAAAAACAAGCATAGATATTAGTACAGCTTATTGGCATCACTTTAAAAACGGTTGCATATTCAAGTCATGAGAGTGAGTTAAACTAGGTCGTTCTTGAGACTATGGAAGATGCCTTGAAAGGCTCAAAAGGGGGCAGGGAAGATGTCCTGGGTGTAATAAAGAGTCACAAGTGTAACAAACTTCTTATGTTAATTATGGTCTTGGGACCACTATCACGTGTCTCCTCTTTCCTGTTATGGCCTTATATATTTTTAATGCGATTATAACAAAGTGTTGCTTGACCATTTGGTTCCACAGAAGGATTATGTTTTGGGAACAATCAAGGGTTATCTTCTTTGATAATTTTTTATTGTTGCAGCCCCCAGTTGAGAATGAGCAGATAAAAGGGAAGACAGTTGACGATCAGGCACCGCTGATTAGCTTTTATGAACCATCACTGAATTAGTGGGGAATCTCCTTAATCTTAGGGAGTGTTAATTTGGTGTTGTGTCTATTTGGTGGAATCTGTTTCATGGTGAATCCTACATCTGCCCATTGACGTCAAAGAAGCTGTATTTGTGTCTCTTGTGGTCTACAGTACTGTTACTAGGACTTCTGTGAAAACATCTATTGAATAATATATACATATTATGACTGGCATTTACCAATCATTTTGGCACTTTCTATGCCTGGAAGATTAACAGCACAGTGCTGAAATAAGGTTGCGATCTCAATAGTGTGATTGTTCTACCACTCTCCCACGCAGTCACTCAGCTGCCAAAAACCTGAGGCTACAGTAATGTGGTTGTACCTGTATTTATCCTTTCAGTTAGAATTGCCATTTAAGATTAAGATCTTGATATTCAGCTAAATTCACACCCTCTTTCTGAGGGTGTACTCACATTAGGTGTTCTGAACCGTGCCCGAGCGCATTTGACTCCCAAACCCGGTTCGTGGCTTGGATGTGAGGGATCCAGAGTGATTTTCTGAGCCCTTTTCCTCACTCTGGATATACAGTTCTTGAAGGGTGGGCAGGGGAGCACCAATAATAATTTCAGCAGTCTGAACGGTCCTCTGTATTCTTCAAATGTCTGAATTTGTAACTGAGCCAAACCAGACAGTAGCTATGTTTCCATCACTCTGTTTTTATGAGCATTTTGAAGTATTGCATCAGAAATGAGTAATGGAAAGTGCAAAAAAGATTTTACGTTCGCTTGAGATGGTTTTTGACTTTTGTAAAAGTATTTTGTCTTTGGCTTGTTGGATGGAAGCGGTACTTATTCGCAAATGTTTAATGCAATATTCCAATGTTGCGCATAACTTAAATTCGCAACTTTGTATGGAAACCCAGCTATTGAAGTGCACAGGACAGACTCAATGATGGCTGAGTAGAACTGTGTGAGTGGCTCCTGTGGCAGGTTGAACTTCCTCAGCTGGCGAAGGAAGTACAATCTCTGTTGGGCCTTTTTTTTTTTTTTACAGTAGATTAAATGTGATTGTCCCACTTCAGGTCCTGAGAGATGGTGGTGCCCAGAAACCTGAATGACTCCACTGCAGTCACAGTGCTGTTCATGATGTTCAGCTCCAGGTTGTTAAGAATGCACCAGACAGCCAGCTGCTTAACCTTGCTTCTACTGTATATGCAGACTCATCACCGTCCTGGATGAGGCCGATGACTGTAGTGTCATCTGCAAACTTCAGGAGCTTGACAGAGGGGTCAGTAGAGGTGCAGTCATTGGTGTAGAGGGAGAAGAGCAAGAAGAGAGAGAAGTGGGGAGAGGACACATCCCTGGGGGGCGCCAGTGCTGATAGTGCAGCTGCTTGACATGAATTTCCCCAGTCTCAGTAGCTGTTGCCTATCTGTCAGAAAGCTGGTGATCCATTGACAGATAGAGCTAGGAACAGAGAGCAGGGTTAGTTTAGTCTGGAGGAGTGCTGGGATAATTGTATTGAAAGCCGACTACAAATACCACAGTAAAACTACGGTTACTGAGGTAAACCCATAGTAAGTGTTGTGGTTATTGAGCTTTAACTACAAATAACACAGTAAAACTATGGTTACGGTGGGAGAAGCATGGTAAATATGTTGTATATACAGTAGAAGTTAGCTTAGGCTAATGTCAATGGTAGGCTATCGTTAGCAGCTGTGCTAACTGAGCAGCCCACTGTTCCATAATTTGAACGCATACGCTGCCATTTTAACACATGACCCCATGTAACGTGATGCAGAAAAACTGAAATCATTAAAATAATACCGTTACCCACGAGATCTCATTACAAAAAAAGATCGTTGCCCTTACCTGTTTGAAGGTGTAGGCGCATCAGGTGAACTGGGCGAACTGAGCCTCGCTGGTGACATCGCTGCCGCTGAAGATGACGCGTGGTATTTGGACGCATCTGCTCTCCACCGAAGTTAATGTGAAGGATTGGCGTATCATATGCACGCAAAATTGGCATTTGACGTATGCATTACACGCAATTAGAAAGTGTAAAGTTGTGTTATTTATACGCAGATTGATGAGAACGGGTTGGGCACGCGGGCGCTGAGCCAACGTGACACCGCTCGAACCCACTGTCAGAGCCCCGCTGTTCCGCTGTTTCTTTCTCACAGGAGAGAGAGGAAACGGGGGAGCAAGGTCGGGAGGACCGCCTTCAGAAAAGAAGGCAATACACGAGCGAAGACTGCCGTGGCTCATGCTCTCGCAGCTGCCCAGGCAGGCGACGCACTCACTGTGCCCGTCAGCATCGTGCAGGGAACCACACTCGCAGTGTGACATTTGAAACAACACGGGCAGGAAATTTGCTCAGAAAATGTACTCTTTTAAGCCGGATGGCCGCAGGGGAAGTGCGTCCACTTCTTCCTCTGCCAGGGGCTCCTCGACGGCGGCGAGCAGAGATTAG
Source organism: Sinocyclocheilus rhinocerous (assembly GCF_001515625.1). Taxonomy (NCBI): domain Eukaryota; kingdom Metazoa; phylum Chordata; class Actinopteri; order Cypriniformes; family Cyprinidae; genus Sinocyclocheilus; species Sinocyclocheilus rhinocerous. The sequence goes on from NW_015634071.1 coordinate 274,170, forward strand.
CTTCTTCCTTCTTGCTTCTTCTTCGGCTTCATAGTCCAGCGTCAGTGAAGATGTGATCCTCGTCGCTGAAGGAGAATATTCTGATGAAATGGTGCTCCGAGCTGACTTGAATTGTAATATTGGTGCATCCCTATTTATTGTAGAACTGGGCCTGACTGAAGGCCAGTGTGAGGCTTATGTTCAATAACTTGAAATTAAATAATATACTAACCCTTTTATAGTGTTCGGGTCTGTGAAACCCGTTTTCATTTTTTATCAAAAGAAAAATTATATGATTAATTATTTTTTCAAACTCAGACTAATTGGCCTTGGCTCATTTTCAGTGAAGAACATATATCAGAAAAATTTTCAATGACCCCACACTGTACACCCCCCCCTACACATTTATATTACATACAGGATATTCAGGTCCACTGGACCCGGGGCTAATAAAAGTGTGGAATTTGTAGGTCCTGTGTCCCTTCACTCTGTCCTCCTCCTGTCTGGGCCTGCTATTAGCATGTGTGTGTGTGTGTGTGAGAGAGAGTAGTGATGTGTCGTTCGCGAACGAGCCGGCTCTAAAAGCCGATTCTTTGTAGCGAACGAGAAGAGGCAAATCTTCAACTGGAACCTTCTATTGGAGGCCAATTTAGCAATTGTGAATGGTTTGTGTGTTGATAAGCAATTTTTTATTTAGTGTTTTCATAAAAGCCTTATTTTTATGCAGTTTTTCGTTACAAAAAAAAAAATACACATGCGGCGACAGACTAGGATCATACCATTATGTGAAAGAAGGAATGGGGACACAAGCTCCAAAATTAGCGAGTGTAGTGGTACAGGCCAGGTACACAGAGCGACAGAGAGAGACGGGGGAGCCGGATTGAAACGCAACCGTGTTGGTTAAGGTAGGACGACACTGCATTGTTGCAACATCGGTCCCTCAGAGAGTCTTCTCAAAAACAGGTCAAATAATCACAGAGAGGAGAAATCGCATCAGCACATCCAAGCTGAGGCATCTGATATTTCTGAATGCCAACCTGCACTAAAGACTAAAGTGTTATTATTAAAGTTTTATTAAAATGTTAAATAGTATCTGTGTATTTTTTTGTTTTGTAACGAAAAAAAATGCATAAAAATAAGGCTTTTATGAAAACACGGAATAAAAAATTGCTTACCAACACACAAACCATTCACAATTGCTAAATTGGGCTAAAATAAAAGGCTCAGAGTGATACTAAATAAAGAGCTATTTGGGAGCCGTAAGAACTTGGCTCAGTTCTTCTAAGGGAACTGAGCCAAAAGAGCCGAATCTTTGAAAAGAGCCGAACTTCCCATCACTATGAGAGAGAGAGAGAGAGAGAGTCTGTCTGTCACGGAGCAGAGAACAGAGGTCACAGGTAAGTGGGTTCAGCAGATTTATTGATACTGGGGTCAGAAACGGAAATAAGTTCAGAATTTAACATATCATCACTTAATGAAGGAACTGAAAAAGTAAACTGTATTTCTTCATCCACAGGAAACTCAAACTATTCCGTATTTCTGACACACTTCTGATGTTATTTCTATTGAGAAATCATTATTATAGTAATTAAATATTCGTTTAGTTCGTTTAGTTAT